>NW_009929757.1:99044-112428 GCF_000696875.1 Nestor notabilis | reverse complement strand
GACCAGCTCCTGCTGCCAGGACCTGTGCCTCCCATTACCACCTCCTGAAGTCGTTTTATTATCCATCGGTCACCTGTAACCCTGATTTTTGAGCGCTGCTGCATTCTGAGTGCTGCTGCTCAGCCAGGCCCGGCTGCCTCCTCCTCCTCCTCCCTCGGCCGCCTGTGCTCCTTCCCTTCTGCAGGCAGCCGGCTCCTGCCTCCCACAGCAGAGATCAGACGCAGCGGCAGCTGGGGAAACAATTGGGTGCCAAATTAGAGCAGCTCTTCAAGTAATTGACTGATGGAGCAGTGCTCCTACTCTTAAAAAAGGGAAAAATTAACCCCCCCCTCCCAGTTTCACAGTGTGAGTCACTGGGGCGTCTGTGCTCTGAGCTGTCTCAAATCAGCCCATGGTGGAGGGCAGGGGATGGAGCTGTGCTGCTCTGTGCTGCCCAGACTCCTGGGAGAAGCCCAGGGTTTGTCAGGCTGTGCCAGGGCAGACCTGCAAGATGCTCCAATGGTGCAACCCCACCCCACAAAACTTGGGACCCCTCTGGCCATATGTTCAGGCCTCGGTTCCCATAGCCTGGGGTGAGAGCTCCGGCAGCCACTGCAGCCGCTCACAGCTCCTGATACACTGGCAGCTACGAGACAGCTCGGGAAGGGATGTTCTAGTCAAGAAGTACAGAGCAGGAGTTTCCTCCAGACCTGGACTAACCTCATGTCCTCTTCTGCTTCTTGCTATGAAAGCAATCAGAGCATTGTGGGCTCTCACCAGCACCGTGGGTCCTACTAGCACCCAAACAGCAGTCCTGGTGGGGAGCAGTGCTCAGCACCTCCAGCCACAGAGGACAGGAAATCTGACCTTAATTGCTCTTATAAGACCATGGAGATGATTTTTTCCCCCTGTTTTCCATCCATCATTAACATTTTAACAGCTTTTTGCAGGAAGCAGGGCTAGAGAAGACAAGAGAGCAGTGACAGCTTCACATTGCCACAGGACGCTGGGAGTTGGGGCTGCAACAAAACCTCCTGATATCCCAAGACTCACAAGAAACAGAAATTATTTCTGAAGCTTATGCAGCACTGTGTGGGCAGTCAAAACCAGCAATACAATACTCTCACTCATCTTCTTTCCCACCCTTTCCAGTCAAAAGGAGAAAGAAGATTTCTGCATGTTGCAGGTATTGCTACTACTGTAAGTTAACCTGGTGTTTAAGAAAAATTGTAAGCAAGCAAATCCACTTCAGGGAGTGGGCCAAAGCCCTCCTTGATTGTCAAAGATGTGACTCTGAGTGTGGTGATTTGTTGAAGGTGTAAAGATGTCCTTTGCCATTGTGTTGTGCCTTGTCTTCCAGCTCTACTCCCAAAGAAAGATGCCAGGTTCAAAAGAGAACCTTCTGTTCCAAACCCTTCTGTGCTCACTGGCATCAGTCTTCTCCTCTGGAGCAATATTCCAGAGCAACATACAGAGCAAAAATTAATCCCAAGTTTTCCATACAAAGCAATGGCCCTGGCTTCAGAAGGCAGGCTGCAAACAAACTGGGGTGTAAGACTATCCCTGTGGCCATCACACAACTGTGGGCTGTTGTCTCTGCTTTCCCATGGCTTCTGTCTCACCCTGCGGTGTATCAGAGCAGTGTGTCTTTACCCCGCTGCTCCCCACAAGCCTGGTTTTCAGGCTGCTCCCAAAGCCCTCTGCAGTTTGTAGTGTTTTGTTTTAGTCTTTTTTTTTGGCCTGTCAGGGTAACTTGGATATGATGGGCTGCAAAACTGGGCAGCCAAGTGCAGTTCTTTGTACTCTCCTGTTCCCTTGTCGCTGATGCCTAGCCCTTTTATATTTTTCATGGAAGACTGCATTGATGGTGAAAGGCATCTCCTTGCTTTCCCCCAGGTCTGGTTGTTTTCTCTGGTTTTGAGTACATGGGGGTTAATTAGAAGTTGGGATTTCCCCCCCAGCTAATATGGAAACCTTATGAGGACCCAGCAGCGAAAGGCAGGTGAGGAAAGGATTAGCCCTTCGCAGGAGGCAGAGCAGGGGCAGCACAGCTCTCTCACCCTGTCCTCAACACCAAGGAGGGTTTGGGTCTCTCCCTGCCTTGCTCCAATGTGGATGCCCCAGCAGAAGAATGTGCATCCCTGGCTGTCCAGAAGAGATTCTGGCACATCACCAGAGTTCCTCCGCATTGGTCTGGCTGACGAGGAGACTTTATAGTCTCCTGGGATTGGGTTGTGGAGTGGGGAATGGCTGGTTTTGCCTCAACACCAGCTCTACCAGATGGCTGCACTTTCTCTGTTCCTGTGTGGATGGCGAGTGTGTGTGTATGTGTGTGATTGAGCCAGCCAGCACTGGCTCATGCTATTTCCTCCCTTCCCTTGGGGCTTGACTGGGTCCCGTCTCTTTTTCTGCTGCCAGTCTAATAAAAAAAGTGGCTCAGCCAATTGTTGTGAACCTGAACGCAGAAAGAAGGAGACAGGGAGTGAAGAACGTGAAATCAAAGAGGAGTTCCCCCCTCCCAACCAGACGCAGTTCCTGGGGAGCGGTGCTGGGGTCTCCATGTCCATCCCCCCGGGGCTGGGAGCTCCGTGTCCATCCCCTGGCAGCAGGTCGGGGGGCTGTAGTTACTCAAGCTGGAACCAGGAGCAGGAGAGGTGCTCTCCCTGTCTGAGAAAGCTCGTTACAGCCTGAGTTTGCTTAAAATACAGCTCTAATTACCTGTTTAAACAATAGCTCTGTCCCTTCCTTGGTCTATGAAGACTGCACACATTTTAATTATCGGGAAGACCTTGGCCATTCACCTTTCCGAGGTATTTAATGCTTCCAGTCAAATGCCTGCCCTGATGTACTCTGTTACTATGCCACCTCTTGAACTCTCGCTGGCGGAAAACTGCAGGATATCGCTGGTGAAATGACATTCTCTGGCAGATCTTTTTTTTCTGCATAATCGTGGTATTTGGGTTAATTTTGCTTTGCTGGGCACATTAGTCTTCGAGCCTAAACAAGAATATGCAGGCCCTCCTCCTGCCTGGCCTTTTTCCTTGTGCACACACGAAAAAGAGGGCTTAGCTTGTGTCTTAATGTGTGATAATATTGTAATCCTATAAATGAAAGCCAAAACTGTTCCTGGAATAGGAGTGCCTGTTTCAGAGGCACAGGATGGGTAGGGCTTTCCTTTTCCTTTGCCCAGACATCGATCCATCCACACCAGCATCACATTCCCTCCTCACAAACCCTCTCATTTTGGGATATTTCTCTTTTCCTAGCAAGCAGTGGGCTGGAAAATGCTTCAAATTGCAGAATGGTGCAGCGATGGATCCTGCTGAGCTGAGTGCCCGGAGGCGATCGAAGCACTGTCATCCCTGGGCAGGCGAACCCAGCTTTCCCAGGTCTCGGCTGCACAGCCACGAGAGCCCGGCCAGCAGGAGAGATGCTGCAGCTAATGAGCATCCTTCCTTAGGGGCCCTTTCCTCACTGATGCCGTGTGAGCAAAGGCTGGGATGCCCTGTCAACTAAATCCCAGCGGCTGCCTGAGCTGCTGACAGTGGCACAGGGCAGGGGTAGGGCTATTCCCAGCAGGCAGCAACTTCCTCTGCTTCTCCATCAGTGTGCATGGGAGGGCACCTCTGTGGCACACTGGGCCCAGGCAATGAAAGGGTGGCAAGAGGGCTTCACTTCAGCAGAGTGCCTGAGAAGGGGGCCAGGATGCTCAGAAGAGCAGGGAGAAGACACATATTTGCAGTCAGAGCGAAGAAAGAGGCCGGACACTGCCCGGCACGTAAGCCTCAGCCCCTGTGAAACTTTGCCTGTGGGCTTGATGCAGCTGCCTGGGAGAAACCCAGAGTAAACTCAGCAAGCTGCCCAGAGAGTCTGGAGCTGTAAATCTCAGCAGCCTGGATTTAAAGAGCTGCCAGAACTTTTCACGAGGTTAGGAAAGTGCTGGGGTGGCGGCAGAGGAGCACCTGGCTGTTTCATCCTCCCCACACTGCGGAGCTGCCACTTGGGGTTTTTGCCTTCCCTGCAGGAGTTGGTGAAGCATAATGGAGCCTTTTGGGACCAGAAGATACTGCTCTGATTTAGGGTAATTGCCTGTATGTCATGATTCAGCGCATCAGCTGAGCGCTCGTCCACCTCTGGACATGATTAACTGGACATGATTAACTGTAAAGACCACAGGGATTTTCCATGGGACTGGAGCATGTGCTTCCCTGCTGTGCTGAACTCGGTTCCCGTTACCGCTACCACCTTTGGTGGGGTTGCTGGAGAGTGAGTGGAAGAATTCAGCCCTTTTGTATGAGATCCCCCTTTGTTTTACCCGACTGCTGAAATTGCAGAGCTGGAATATTTCAAAATATTTGCTCAGCTGGCCACAAAACGTGACTGTTTCTTTGGGGGGAATGGCTCATATATTCTCCAGCCAGATCAAGCACCTCCAGCTAATGATGAAGCATCACGGCACACTGAAGCCCTGCTAATGGCAGAGTCCTGAGGAGTGAAGATAAACAGTGCTTGCCGCAGCATGGGGGGACGCCGATCCCTCCCCTCTGCTGATGACAGAGGATGAGCAAAGGAAAAGGGGAGGGGGGAAAAAGGCGTGCTGCTCTAGATGGCCCAGTTTTCCTGTGCCTTTTTTAATTTTTTTTATTTTATTAATACCTTGTAGCCTTACCAAAGCTAAGCAAAGAATCCCTTTCATCCGCTGGTCTGTTTTCTACCTTTGATGGCCAGCCTTTCATTTTACTTTGAGGTATCCCCCCTCACAAAGCTCCTTGCTGCCTAGCCAGCACATTTGTTCCTCTCTGGCCGGATGCAGATGTGACCAATTTGCTTCCCCGACACAATGCAAGTGGAAGCAGGGGCAGAAAGGGGAGGCAGGTCTGTGAAGCTGACTCGCGCAGCAGAAGGCGGTGAGAAGAGCACCACGCTATTTATTCCCTTGCTTCCACTGGGGTCTTCAGTGTCCCGGCAATGCTAAATCTTAACTTTCATGCTATAGTGCACCAGGATGCAATTTACTTCAAAGACAGCATAAATCCATGGCTGCTGCTTATACCACAGGGCTGTTACATGAAAAGGGTTTATGTGCTTCGGTCCCAGGAACAGGTTTGCACTTTTCAGCATGGATCTCAACTGACCACGCTGCAGTGGCCTAAAAATCTCAGAATGTCATGAAAACTGGGCTGTCCCTGCCCTTCTGAGCCATCCAAGTGCTGAGCTCTGCCATGCTGGGAGCTCTCTCCCCACATCCAGACCCATCACACAGTGACGGCTTCCCCAGCCCCAGGCTGGATGGAGAGAGAGGGCAGGCATGCAGCGGCTTGCTCTGGGATTATTTTCTTTTACCCTTAGGGAAAATACTGGTGCTGGAGAGGAAGGGGGAGGAAGGAAGCAAATTCCTCTCTCTTTGCTACCACAGATGCCTTGCCAAAGCAGAAACTCAGACAGCACATTGGCCGGGAGGAGCTGCGTGTGAGCTGAGTACTCCCATTGCAGAGGTGGGCTGGGGAATGCATGGCAATGTGAATATCTTCCATGTCTTGAGAGTGAAGGGCCTGCCCCTTGGCTGCAGTGAGCCTCTTGGTCTCCATGAACCCCACAAAGTCATGCCACTTCACACTGACCCCGGGAGCTTTATAGGTTTTAATGGGGGATTGCTACAGACCTGTTTAGGCACATGAAAAAGGGACATTTTCAGAAGAGAGAGCATGCAGAGCTCAGACCCTAGTGTCAGGGTTGATGTGGGCAAGTAAAGCCCCAAATAATTTCCAAAAGTGGGACTTTGGCTCTGTTTAAACACTGTTTATCCACCCCTTGGCTGGGAGGGTGGTTTGCTCAGACTGATTCCAGATAACTGCCTTGCCCAGGAAGACTGGTCTTGCGTGCTAGTGAACAAAAACGAAGCTAGAATAGATCCAGTTAAATTTCTAAGAATTTAATTTCTTGGCTAAACATGGGAACCTAGGCATTTTCTGAATATTGCTTTTGGAGTGAAAGAGGAGAAAAGAGATCCCTTCTGCCCTCTGTAGTTCAACCATATTAATAATGTCTTATTTGCAAAGCTGTTTACGCCTCCCTTCCCTTCTGCTGGGGTGCTGCTGTGTGTCTGCCCTCATCAGAGCGCCACTATTAGCTGGCTTCATCGTGCAGCAGTGCTTCATTGTTAGCCAAAGTTGCTTTATCTCTGTGAAGGCAAAAGAAGCCATTCCTCTCAGAACCACCCATATTTCATGGCCAACTAAGCAATATTGCAAAAACATTGAGATGCCTCAGTTTCTGTGATCATATATAGCAGATGCTGATTTGATGCTAGGAAAACTGATTAGCAAACCCCTTCCTGGCTAGTCTGTCATGGTGCTGACAGCCCCAATGCAGTCAGCTTGTCCAGCAATAGAAAGACTATTACGAAGTGCATTTTTCATGCAGTGAGAAAGAGCGTTTCTAGCTGCTTCTATGCACTGAAAACAAATTTCCAAGAGCCTGCATAGCAAAGCGCCAGGGTTATAATCCACTCCCTGTGCAATATCACCTTCGAATGCGTTATCACTGGAAGTGTAAAATCCCGACTCCTTTCCCGCTGAAGCCCCACTGTCATTAATCGAAGGCTTTCCCCGGCTGGGGGCCTGTCTAACTTGCAGGGCTGGCTGTGAAACCAAGGGCATTACTGGATGATGCTGTCATGCACAGCCGTGCAGGTCCCTTTTAAGGGAGCGGTGGAGCTGTTGTAGAGAGGGAGCTGAAATCCAGTGTGCATAATTTCAAGGAAACGTATAGGCTTGCCGAGGCGAAAAATCAAGATCAAAAGTTCAGGGTTAAATTCAGCTGTCGGGTCCAGATAAGCTTATCTCCAAAAAGTGGCTTACGAGAGATCTGCTCTGGGCTGAAATGCTTAACTGGTGACCTGCAGGACTTGGCGCTGCGCTCCTTCCCACCAGGGCTTACCTCCAGATCTGCATGTCTCCCGCATTTCAGACGCTAAAGCCGTAGCAGGGCGGTGAGGGGTGGATAGCATGTCAGGACAGCTGCGCTCTGGCCCCAGGCCTCCCGCAGATTGCACGCTTTCGCTTAGCCTGCGTGTCCCAAAGAGAGCAGCGAGCGGCGAGCACTGTGGTTTGTTATTACACAGAGGCCTGATCTGGCAAAAAGGGAAAATTAGAGAATTTTTTCCAAGTGTTCTTTTCCACTCTCTGGGATAAAAAAAAAAAAGCAGCAGCAGGCATGCCTGTAATCAGCTGCAGGAGCAGAACAGCCCTCTTAATTTGTTTTAAAGTGTCCTTCAGGACTGTCTGGTTAATAACTACGCTCCAGAGCGCTGCGCTCTGCAAAGGGAGGAAGGCACCGCCTGGGAAACTCATGGTTTTTTTCCCTGAATTGGATGCCCTCTTCTTCATCCCACTGGAGACTGGGGAAGGAGAGCATAAGGAAGCAGGATGGCGGGAGGAGGACGGAGTGGCATCGATCCTGCCCCTTCCCTGTGGTCGACACAGGACTGGCAGCTCCGTGTTTGGGATGCTGCAGAGGGTTGCTGGTGCACAAGAGGCTGCAAAAAGCTGTGGTGACAGCCTGTGTCTAATTGTAGCCCTTCGCTTAAGAGGGCTGGTTAAAGGCATCACAAATGTGAGGCGTGCAGCATTTGCACTGCGTGAGTCGCATGGCTGTTTGATCCCGTCGGAGGTGGTTGCGGTGCCCGGATACGACAGGTTTCTGTGAAGGGCAGTAAATGGGGAGAAAGGTCATTTGATCAATCATCTTGCAGTCTGGTGGTGTGGTGGCCTTTGTATTTTTTTTCCGTGCCTATTTTTAAAACCTACACGGAGGTTTCCTGGATGCTGCACGGAGACATGGCTCTTGGTTAAACAGTGAGGTGCCCACTCACCCAACCAGCCTGTTGCCCTCCCTAGGCAGGGTCCTCCTTCAAAGAGAGGACCACACTGCCCCATATCTCCCAGGAGAGTCCCCTCTCAAAGCTGCTGGTTTCTTGCAGGGTAACCCTATGCACAGTGAGGCTGCAGGGGGCTTCCTGCAGCTTCCAAGGAGTGCTCCCAGCACCCAGTGCCACCCTCACCATGGCCCTTTTGGCTTCCCAGGGTGCCCCTGACACAGCAGGTAGGAGCTGCCAGCTCCAGGACAGCCTGGCACCCAGCTTTGTCTCACAGTATATGATTTCTGTGTGGAGATACAGGTATCTGTGTGTGCATGTGCGCCTGTGAGAAAGTTGCATTTCAGCCAAAAGGCAAGGCATCTTATTATACTGGATGTATCGAAATGCGGTAATATAAGGCATTTCCATGGTGCTCTTGCTACCTTAAAATGAACCAGAAATGTCCGAGAGTCTGAAAATTAGATGTTTTTTAAAAAAAGAAACAGAGCTGCTTTAAGGGTCTTAAAAGTTTAAACTTTTACCATTCCCTATGCTCTTCCTTTCCTTTCTTCCTTAAAGGCAGACTATGATATTTTGGCAAATAGTTTATTTTATTTTGCAAAACAACCTTCTGTAATATCTCAGAATAACAGGAACATTCTCAAAGCTCTACAAACCCAATGGGCCTTCACTGATAGTTTCACTCAAAGAAATCTGGACGCTACAGCAGGGAGATCCTAAAAGCAGGACGGCCTTCAGCTCCTGTGTCCAGCCCCAGCCAGATGTGAGCCTTCAGCTAGGAAAGTAAAAAGGAGATTTGTGAAATGAAGTAGTGTTTTTTTCTCCCCAAACCCTGCAGGTTTTCAAATATTGCTGCATGGAAGGCTGATGGAGATTGCTGCCTGTGCTAGTCACTGATTTACCCCACATAAAAGCCCTAGGGAAAGGCTTTCTGGAAAATACTTTTACAGTGACATTGTTTTCTTTGCATTTTGAGGGCAAATTTTTATTTTTTCTGGAAGTGAAAAGATGGATTATTCTGCAATCAGAGAAACCTGAGACACGGAGCCCTGGGAACAGCTTGCCACCCTGTATCACAAAACTTCTGATAAACCCATAGGTTTTGGAACCTCTGTTGCAAAGCAAATCGATTACACTGAGTTTCTGCACCCCATTCTCCTGGGCAGGGTGCTGTGTGTGAATGTCTGAAGATGCACCGGAGCAGTATTAATCTCTTCCTGCCAAAAATAAATGGGGAGCAGGGAGCTTAACTCCAGCTGGACCTGGTTAATCTGTACTTAGATTATCTCAATTGCGCCTAGGATTAAGAAATGCTTTAGCAGGGACTAATCTTACCCCGTGGACAGCATGTCTGGTTGACTTCTTAATCCCATCACTTGACTTCCACGACTTGGCTTCCAAGGCAGCCAGGCCCTGAGCATCCCTGTGGCTGGCCCCACATATATGGGGCTATGCCTCTCTGTGGAGCTATGGTGGGGAGCCCGGATCCCCATCAGAGCATCTTCAGGTCTTCTGCACAGCATCACTCTGCTTTTGGTCTTGCTTGCTTCCCTCATTCCCCTCCTCCTCCACTAACCAGAAATCAGGCTCTTAGCATGTGGCAAGCGCAATGCAAAGTGTTAGGCAGGACAAGACAGAGCTATGTTAATTACTCTGATTTTCTGAAGAGATGCTGCGGCGGTGGATGAAAGGGAAGACAGCTGACACGAGCTCTTTCCTTACTTCCTGCCAAGTGATGCTTTCAGACGGTCTCCAGTGATACCTCTGAGTGAGTGTAACAAGTTGGGTGCACTGATCCTTAGGCAACCTTCTGGGAAGGTAACTCCGTCCCAGCCTCTGTCCCTTGGAGGGAAAAATAAGTCATGGGACAGCTGCAATGGAAATCACTCATTTCGGGGAAAACAAGAGGAAAAAAAAAAAACAAAACCAAAACCAAAAAGGATGTTTTTTGCTTGATTCAGGAGAAATTAAACATTCTTTGCACTTTTTGGGAATTAAAAAAAAAAAAAAAAAGAAAAAGGCAAGAGGATTTTGCTACTAATAAACCATGCAATAAACTCTCCAGTTTGCAAAATTGGCAGAGTTTTGAGCAGCTAAAACCAAAGTGGAGATTTGCAAGTATGAAGCACTCATGTGGCTGATATCCAACAGCTCTCCTGCCAGGGAGGAAAAGCCTCTGACACTGATTATCCAGCAGTTTATGCAGCTCAGCATCAGCAGAGAGACCTTTAGGACAGCAAACCTCACAGCAACCCTGGTTATGAAACCTCAGAGTTCATCCCTGCAGTGTCCCCATCCCCTCCCCACAGCATTGCCCTGTGGCATCCCCACATGCAGGCTCCTCCTCACCAGGGTAGTGCAATTCCCATACTCGGACAGTGCCCAAAAGCACCGCTGAGCCGTAATTGATGCCTGAGGTGACAATTACAGAGGCCCTTGAGAGGAAGGCAGAAAGAAAAAAAAAACCCATGCCCCAAACAAATAACCAAAGCAGCAGCCACAGCAAATAACCCCCTGCACAATAAATAAAGCCAATTAGCCCACAGATTTAGCGCTGGCTTATGTGAAGCGAGCCTGGCGGAAGGAAGGGCAAACCCAAGAGCTGCCAACCACAAAAGCATCACTCCTTCCTGCTCGAAAAAAGATAAAATACAAAAATCCCAGCGCCAGCAGCGGTGGTTGAGGTGGTGCCAGGAGGAAAGGGGCAGCAGAAAGCCAGGTCTTGCTGCAGAGGGGTGGCTTTGCAAGCACTGTGATCTGATGACCAGAAGACATTTGCAAGGGATGGGGACCTGCTGTGTCAGGTCCCACGGGCAGCAGCAGCCCATGTCCCCCCCAGCGCCCAGCAGGCAGGTCATAGCTGCCAAACGGGGACGTGGCGTGGCAGTCATTCAATCTAGTATTTAAGGCCAAGGTTAGGAAGGGATTAACACGGCCTTTCAGAGACCTTGAACTCTTCTCTTAATCTGGATTTACAGCTGCGAATTCACTGCTGAGGCCATTAACTGACCTTCCTCTGTCTTGCAACCCTGATGTCCCTTGTAAGAAATGCCCTGGTTGGTACCCCCCCCCCCCGACCCCCTGGTGTGCCCCCCCCCCCCCCGCACATCCTATCCTTAACATGAACTACCTAAACCCCACAGAGTTCTGGGACCCAGATACACAATATCCTTCTGTGCTAAACATGCCACAGTGCCTCTTAACTCCTGACAACCATTATCCAGCTGCTGAATGAGCCTTATTATAAGCAATTTTTCTAAATCATATTGAAAGCATGAAATCAGAAGATAAAAAAAAAAAGGGATATGAGGCCCTGAACTGCAGCAACACCTGGCAAGTTGGTTAAAAAAAGGGAAAGAAATGCTAGGGAAGTTGTTGACACAGGATCCTGGGGTGATACGTTACAGACATCGACACGCATGTCACACCCAAGCCCTGGGCAGGGCTTACCCAGCCCTCCAGCTGCAGGGCTGACACCCATTGCAGCTGCATCACACCCGACCCTGTACCTTTCCTTTCCAGAAGTCTCTCAGAATAGGCCAAAACACAAAAGGTTTTGAGATGTGGCACAAACTGGAGGTATTTTTGACCATAAAGATTTACCAGTCCTAAGGAGGCTGGGGCAGACAGGATCCATATGGGTAGTTGGCAGCTCTGCTCCTTTTGCCTTCAATGGTCAGGGAGCCTCTGCAACCTCGCTCCTCCAAGTGAGTAAGATACTGAGCAGGGGAGCGGATAAATTATGTGTGTCCCTGGGCTGGTGCCTGCGTGTGCTGCATCACTGGAATACAGCCGGGATTTGATTTGGGCCATCACACTGGTTTTGGTCATTGCTAATTAAAAGTGCTCTGGTGGTGGCCCTGCGGCTCTCACAGAACTGTAGAATCATTTAGGTTTGTAAAAGACCTTTAAGATCATCAAGTCCAACCCTTGATTAAGATCATGAAGTTACGTCCAAGTCCACCACTAAACCATGTCACTAAGGGCCTCATCTACACGGTTTGTGAACACTTCCAGGGACGGCGATTCCACCGCTTCCCTGGGCAGCCTGTTCACATGCATGGACAACCCTTTAAGTGAAGAAATTGTTCCTAATATCCAGTCGAAACCTCCCCTGGTGCAGCTTGAGGCCATTTCTGCTTGTTACATGGGAGAAGTGACCAGCCCCCTCCTTGCTCCATCCTCCTTTCAGGTAGTTGTAGAGGACAGGATGGGGAGGTGGGGAGCCCCATCCCCAGCTTTTGGACGGTCTTCTCTGGCCTCGCTGGACCCCTCCAGGTGCTGCTGAGAAAACCCAGCAATTATCAGCATCACTCCAAAGGGAAATCCCATCAGGAAAGGGTGGGAGGGAGGGAAGCACAGGGCAGCGGGGTGGCTTCCGGGGGGCAGCAGCGTCTGTGGGACACTGCTCTGTGGACGGGGAAGGCAGCTCAGTGGGAGCAGGGGAGTGTTGGAGTGGGAGCACTGGGCTGTCAGGCTGCATCAGGAAAAGATAAAACAAACCAAGGCAAGGAGGAAGGAGGCCGGGGAGCCACGCTGGTGTGACAAATTAAAGACCAGCACTGCCGTGCATGGGGATGCTCCACTGTTACCCTGCCAGCCACGAGCATCCCTCCCGTCTTGAGCGGATGGCAGCTTGCAGCATCCTCGTTGCCTGAAATCCTGGAACTACGGAGCGTGCTGGCTCGGCCCTGGCTCCCGCACGGTGGGGAAACAAAGGCGAGTGGGAACAGGCAGATCCCAGCTGGGGCCTGCTCGGCAGCCAGCTCCGGGCGTGCGGCAGGGGGAACAGGTACGGTTCATGTTTCAAGCTGGACTTAAAGGAGGGAGGGAAGGAAACGGATTGCCCATGAGCTGTAAAATAGGAGAAGGTTTTGTTTTATTTAGCGCGAGGCCATTTTGACCAGTGTAGAGTATCTATCAAAATGGAGACAGAAAACAGTCCTGCCTGAAAGCGCCGCAGCCAAATTGGCTTTGAGACTCGCGTCATCCTGAGCCAATTAAAATGTCATAATAATGCAACCTCAAAAAAGCCCAGCGCCTGCTAGTTATGCAAGATACGCAGGGAAGGAAATCATTCCCCAGCTAGAAGTGTTTATCCAAATGGCTCTGCGTGAGAAAGCCAGTTGGTGAAAAGGGAGAGGGAAAGCCCTCCAGAGCAGACATAGGCTACTACAAGCCTGCATCCTGCTCCATGTTTGCAGCACCCATGCTGATGTTCCTGGAGCGACCCATGGGGGGTCTTTGCAGGTCTGGGAAGGTCCTGCCTGAGAACCAGGACTGGGGCTTTGGGGTGGCTTCACTGCAAGTGGCAGTTTTAGCCTCTTTGTTGAATTTCCCAGCTTTGATGAGTCTTTGGGAGACACGTGTCCCCCAGGTATATCAGTAGTAATGGAAAGTGCCACTGTCACTACAGGCACTAACTCATCATCTTGACGACACATCGATCCCCGGATGAGTTGAGTGGAGGGTGAAATAAATGCGGTTTGCTGGGATGGGAGGAAAGGAGGAGAATACTGAAGACGC
>NW_009929757.1:82495-99013 GCF_000696875.1 Nestor notabilis | reverse complement strand
CCGTGAAAACCATCGGCAACCCAGCCGCTGACTTCAGTGGACACAGGGCTGGACTGTGCCTGTGCTCCCCAAGAAATGGAAGACGTGCTGAAAGGCAGCTCCCCAGCACTGTCATCCCTCGGTGAAGGGGATCTGGAGCTGCCCGAGGGTGCTGAGGGTTGTGATTGATACTGCCTTGCTCCGAGGAGCATCCTGGAACTGTCTGGAACAAGATGGGGACCCCTTCACATTCCCCAAACTGCAGGTGGCCTCCAGGACCACTGGGAAGACTGAGCACCCCCAGGCCGGAGGTGCTGTACAGTGGGCACTCGGAATAAGGCGTATTCCGCAGGGAGCTGGTGCTTGCCCCGCCGCAGGCTGCGGCGAGCCCTGGAGGCCAGCCCCTCGCCTGGGGGCCGGCTAGCTGCCACAGCCAAGTGCTGTGCTGGAGCTCATTAGCCCTGCTGTGAGGGAAGTTAATTAGCTCGGGGAAAACGCCGTGCTAATTTGCCTAACCGGCTTTTGGGACCGAGGTTAACCCTGCCAAGCAGGCTTGGATGCACTCCTTCTGGCTGGGGCCCTGCCTCCTGAATCCGTGCATGCAGGGGGGATGACCGTGTGCTCCAGAGCTGCTCTCAGCGTGTTACCCATGCTCTTTAGACGCCATGCGATCTGGCCCTCCCTAGGCGGCACCAGGACTGCCGTGACACCGGCTGCTCCTGCTCGGCAGGCTTTCTTTGCATTTACAAGGCATGCTGCCATCCCTGCCTGACCCTCTCCCCTGCCCAGCTGCTCCCCCATTCCATGTTACACGCTGACCGCTCCACAGGCCAGGGCATTGAAAGGGCCTCCTCTTTTTCCTTCAGTCTTTATCACTCGCCCTTGTCTTGGAAGAGTGTAGAACTTGGACAGGACGATTCGAACAGCATGTTGAGCAGATGGAAGCAGGTCCCTGGCTGTGGCCAGGTGGAGGGAGCACTCAGCAGGCAGAGTCTGGGCATGGCAAGCTGAGAGCGGCTCCTGGCTCTGAAAAACACTGCTCTCCCTCCACCCAATGCTAAAGCAATTGCTCTCGATGGCTTTAGAATCATTGGTTTTGGCACACAGGCATGTCTGTTCTCTGCTGCCCGGCCCCACGGGAACCTGAGCTTGGTTCAGTGTGACTCACAGCGAGGGAGAGAAAGGAAGAGAAACACACATGGCACAGAGAGGGAGAGAAGCAGGCGCACGGTAATCTTCAATGCAAGCTTGCAGGCTTGTCTATAAATAGAAGGTGAACCGTTCCCTAGTAATTAGCCAGGAGATGGTTTATTTGCAGCAGTGCGATTTCAGCAGCAGTGCTTTTGGCAGGAGCAGGCGGGAATGTCCCAGCAGCTCTAACCCTGCAGAGCGGGAGGAGCCTTGCCTCCCCCTGACAGGGGACGTTTCCCACAGACAGCAGACGAGCGAGGGCTCCAGCGCATCTCCTGCCTGGATGGACAGAGCAAGAGGCCAGTGGAGGAAAGGTGCCCTCTCTGCAGTGGCCTGCTGGATCCCTGGGATTAGATGCTCCTCAGCCTCTGCATTGGAAGTAAAGATGAAGTCCTTCTATGGGGGGAGGCACCAGCATCCTGGCATAAGGGCTTGGTCCCTAAAGTGGTTCAAGCAAGGACAAGCAGTGTCCGAGGTCTCAGCAGGGAAGAAAGGCAGAGGGACCGAGGCTGGATTACAGCAAGGACTAAGCCTGAGGCACTCACTTGCCTGCAGGTGCACCTAGGGGAGGTGCTGAGGACTGTCCCCCTCCCAGGCAGGCATATGGAGTCAGGGCCCCTTTTGGATGATGGATGGCGGGTGTCAGGCTGGGCTTCCTCAGCCAGCCGTGGTGGATGTGTGCCGGGTTAATTCCAAGGCTGCCATGTAGCTCCCCTTCTGGCCTTTCTTTCTTTCTTACATCCTGCTGCTGCTTACAGTGGGAATGGGACCGGGATGGAGTCATCTTGAATCCAGATTATTTCGTGCATTGTACGGGTTCAGATGGTGCATCCTGGCTGCAACAGAAAAAAGTGCAGAGTCACCTCAGCACTGTACCTGTCCTCTTGTACTTGTCCAGCATTGCACACCCCAAACCTACCCGAACCCCGCCAAAGGCAGAGAGGAAGGGCAGAGGGACTGGGGGGAAGTTTTGAATGAGAAGGTATGAACTGCCTGCAGGAAGCCTTGTGCCGCAGTCTGATGGCGCAGCCCTGTGCCCATTGGCAGGGGACAGTCACTACTGCCCCATGCTCTGCAGAGGTGTGGGGTACCGTCACCTGCATCCTGGAGGGGGACAGCATCCCAGGACTGTTGCTTTCCAGACACAAGAGAAGGGTTATCACTCATGTAAAAGCACCCAGCTGGTCTGGTTTTGGCAGAGCAAAAGCCTGATCATAAGAAGACAACATGCTGTCTGACCTACAGCCAGCAGCTCTCCCTGAGCTGGGAATGCATCCGCTGCCAAATGAATGAAAATGAGCTTTACATCCCATTTCAGGCAATACCCAGCCCTTGCTGTTGTCCTGTTGATTTTGTGGCTTTGCAATCAGGTTTAACTTCCCATCTTCCCATCTCTCCCATTGCTGCCTGTGAGGCCTGTGCAAACAGCGGGGGAAGCAGACTAATTGCCTCTGGAAGAGGAGCGGTGATAACAGCTAAGCTGGAAGAGCCGTCACAGGCCCGCTGTTAGCAAACGGAGAACACAGGGAAAAACACCCCCTCTCCCCTGGCCGCTCTTCTGAAGGATTACTCTTACCCATAGGAGGGAGTGCTGCTCCAGAGCGCCGGGCGCTGCTGATTTGTGGGTGCCCCCTCTACTGGGACACGATTAACTGGAAAATTTACTAGTCAGGAGGTCTCTCCAGGAGCTGGTTTAAAGCTGGCAGCTCCTCCAGCTCGCACCTGAGTAGCGCAGATGTTGACTCCGGGTAAAAGTTGAGGAGCAGGATAGGAGCAGCCAGGGTGTGCTCCTGTGCTGGTGGTGGGGATGCGGGTGCTGCCTTGTAGTTATGCTGGGGTTTGCTGGTCAGTCTCCAAGCCGTGCCCTTGGATGCTGCTCCTGGAGCCAGCACTGTTGGTGGTGGGGCAGGAGTGGGGCTTGCTGTGAAGCCACGTGTTCAGAAGGTCATGCAGAGCCTCTCTGCCCTGCTGTGCCCACAGCCAAGGATCACCACAGGCTCCTTTTCTGCCCAAAGATCTCTGGAAACTGTGAGTGTTGGCGCACGTGCTCTCATCTCCAGGCAGGGTAGGGGTGTGCAAGAGATTTGCTGTAATGTGCCTCAATAGCAAAGCTGGTGGGGCTAGGTGTGCACTTGTCCAGGGTGCATGGAGGTGATGCAGCTGACCTGCAGCTGACATGGAGAAACAGCCGGAGCTGTTTCCTCTTTACCTGTTTTGTCCCCTCTGCCTGTCCTCTGCCCCTGCCACGCCAGCCCCTCATGTGTCCCCAGCAGTCAGGGCCAGGGGTGTCACTGCCGTTCTCCTGCGCATCCCTCTCCTCTTTTCAGGGATCCTCCTGCAGACAGAGACATCCTCCAGGCAGGGAAGCGGCCCTACATTTGCACAGTGATGCATGAATGCACTCAGCCCAGCCTTTCCAGGAGCGCGGGGAGCACGCGGAGAGGCGACGCAGCCTCCCTGGGGATATTATACCTGAGGCGCATGAGAATGGTTGTGGGGACTTTTTAAACTGGAGATCAAGAGGCAGCTTGGAAATAGAAATCAGTGATGGACAACAAGGGTAGGGGGAGGCAGGGGCTGCCCCTGCTTCAGAACTGGCCAAATCTCTGTGACTTGCTGTTCCCCCCTCAGCAATGAGGGACAAAAGCTGTACTGGAGTGAAGGGAGAAACTTCTTCCAGAGTAACAATGGATCTGAGATTTCCTGTCTGCAAAGGACAGGGCTCCTTGACCTGCTGGGTGGCAAAGCATTCATTTCTCTCAATGGCCTGAGAAAATAAAGTAAGTGAGAGGGTCAGGAGGGGATGGAGGTCACCAAACGCAGTATGTCCCATCTTGGTTTGACTTCACCTGAGCTTGGGTGGGTGCTCAGATCTGGGAGTTAGTGAGGTGCCTCCCAAGCATGTTCTGGTTCCCAGACCAAAACTTGCCTGCTCTTCCCAAATGCACACAGGAAGGGGTGTGAAGTGTCATGTAAACAGGGGTTGCTGATCCAGGCTTCTCTTGCGGAGAAGAGGTGTGGATGAGGGCAGCAAAAGCCATCCATGATGCTGCCAAATTAGCAGAGGTTTGCACGACAGGTATGGGGAATGCCTGCAATCCCAATCTGTGCAGCACAGCATGTTAAGAGTGGTTATTACAAACAGCTCTGCAGGATGTACAGCTCTTCTCTGCTTGCGCTCCCCTCTCCTCCCCCTTCTTGGCCTTTGGCTTCTCCCAGCTGTGGGCAGCTCTGGCGCAGCAGCCTGCACTGCTCCTCAGTGGGAGGATCCTGACCTTAGCAGCTTCTCCTGGTGCTGGGGCACATTTCGGATTACAATCAAGCCCCGGAGCAGAATCTGCTTCTGACATCCCTCTAGCCATGTGGCTGGGGCGATGCCAGTGGTGGATCCGGCTGGGAATGCTTGCTGTTTCTTCAGTAACAGGGAAGTTGAAAACCCCCAACATCCCAACATCCCAGCCCGGCACAGTGGAGCCATGCCCCCCTGGCAATGCCAGCTGTGTGCTGCCTGGAGTAGGCCAGCCTGTGCGATTGACAGATGGTTGCTGCCCATGGTAGCACCTTCCTATTTCAAGGAGGGACCCATGTTTTTCCTCCACCACTTCTGCATTTCAAATACCAATCTTCCATCCACTTCTGCCTGCTAGGAAGCCTTTGATTGAACCAGAGACATCTCTCCCCCCAAAGGCAAGGGGTACGATACGGCACACTTTTCCAGCCTCAGAGACCTCAGGGCTGAGCTGGGTGTCAGGGCAGGGACTGACTGTTGGGAGGAGCAGCACCCAGCTCTGCTGTCAAAGGGTTACAGCCACATCTCCTTTGCTCACCCCGCTGAAAACAGCAGTGAAGCCTGTCGCTCCCCAGACTATGCTCTCCCGAAGCCATCAGCACGGAGCTCCCTTCTGCAGGACATGACTGTGGGGGCCCAGGCTCCAGCCCCTGCTCACAGCGAGTGGAGGCACAGCCTAGGTTTGGGAAGGCATACAGGAGGGAGGAGAGAACAATGTCCTCTTTGCTCCTCCTCCCCTCCGGGGAACCCATGCCAGGACACTCTATGCCTTTCACAGCGACACAGAAATGCTTCCTAGAGTCTGTCAGGGAGAGGTGGGACCCTGGCACTCACACTGCAAAGCTACAGCTGCTTTCATCGCTGGGCAGCCGCAGGAGACCGCAGAAAGCCCAGGGCTATTTCCCTTCCCTCCCTGCTTTTCCCACACACGTGCGTCTGTGCTTGCACACACAAGCACATGGGCACTCCATGGGGCAGGAGCAGTGTCCTGGGAATAGCATGGCAGTGAGTGAGAGAACAGCAGGCAGCACGCAGGCAGGGGAGTTCCCGGGCAGCGCTGTGGAGAGATGGGATTAGTTTAGGGGAGGAGAGAAACAAATGATCCTTGTGGTGAGGTTCAGGACTTTCCCTGACGCACGCTAGTAAGAAACTAACAAAAATAGGACCTGAGCACAGCACAGACAGACTTGCTACCTGCTTTGTAAATCACTGCAGCCCAGGCAGGGTGAGGGCATTGGGAGGCTGGGTGCTTTCTTCCCTGTGCATCCTTTGCAGGCCCTCCTGTGTCTCTGTGTGGGAGACCTAGGTAGAAGAGCGGGGCTCCTCGTATGTGCCTGCACAGGGACAGGGATGGGGCTGCATCTCCTGTCCTCCTGCCTGGAGCCCTGGTATGAGGGAGTTGGCTGTGAACCTGGAGCTCAGTGAGGAACTGGAACAGTGCCCCTCGCCTCCCTCTCCACTGCCCTGCCCTGGAAACCTCTCTTTCTCACAGCTTTCAAGCTGTTCAACCTCTTCTATGTCAAATGCTGCATGGGAACCTCTGGGGAGGGGTTTGGGGGCTCTTTCCTGGAACCCCGTCTCATGGTGTCTAAAGCCAGCACCTGCAAAGTGCGAGTGAAAGCTGGGATGAAGACCTGCTCAGTGATGCTGCGAGGGGTCGGGACCCTTGGCTGGCAGCACCCCCAGCAGTATTTAGGTGCTGTATGGAGCGTTAAGCTCGGTGGCACAGGAGCAGGAGGCCAAATAGCATTCCTCCGCCAGTCCTGGGAACCTAAAGCCTGGTCCTGACCCAGGGGCTGCCTGCCTCGTGCATCACTCAGATGACAGCAGGGTTATTTTTTTCCTGACAGGACCCAGAAACCAGGTCACTCCGCATGTAAATCTGTAACAAATATGCCTGGGATTAGGCAGGCTGCTGAGAGGTGGCAACAGGCGGTATTCAGATGTGCCCATAGAGAGTGGCTCCGCACCACACACGGGGAAGGGAGCGGAGGCACATTCTTTCACGAGCAGGGGGGTTGCTACTCCAGGAGCTGCCATCCTGGGTTGGAGGGTTTGAGCCATGACAGGCTCAGCAGAAACAAATGCCACATTCCAGGGAGGCCATTCCTTGTGAGCTATTAAAAAATAATAACATGATAGCAATAAGCAGATCAGTCAATCCCTCCATGAGCTGAGGGACCCTGGGGGCAGAGCTGGGCTTTTCACAGAGCAAACTGGGACTGGCTCGCCAATAAATACAAATAACACCAGCAACAAACCTCAGATCTCTGGCCAAACTTTGGCGAATGATGCCCTTGCAGGATGCGGGATGCATGTGAGCTTTAACTTGCCTGTGCAGCGGAGACCATGCCAGGCGTGGGGTGAGGGGGGAGAGCAGCAGTGTGGCTGCAGCAGGCAGGGGCTCGTGGTCTGCTTCCCACTCCCCCTTCCTTCTCAAGGAGATGCACACAGGAGTATGGGATAAACCAAATTGCATCTCTCCAGCAGCATGCCTCCCTGATCCGAACTAACCAGCTGAGCCTCCAAGGGTTAAAGAAAAGCAGCGCTTGTCTCCATGGGCATTGCAGGACCTATTTAAAAACCTCAACCCCTTTGGCTCAGTTGCCGGGGGAATTTTTCAGCTGAAAATGCCACGGCTCTGGGAACTATTAAACCCCACAAACCCTCGATTGCTTTTATGCCTGCCCCAGGCTGCAACCTCGGATCTTTTCTTTTCCCCTCTGCAAACTGCTGGGTAATGATCCCTTGTGGGTGCCAGCTCACCTCCCCTTCTCCCAGCTGGCAGCCTGTCTCTGCAGTGATGCCCTTTTGTTCCGCTGGTGCTGAGATCTGCAAACTCATTGCTAATTACTGCATCTGGGGCTTCCAGCTCCAGCGACAATGCCAGGACTTGTGGCGGGCTCCTGATGGCCAAAGTTCATCCCCCTGCTTATTTCCTTACCAAAGACCATTATCTCTCATTTACATCTAAACTAGTTTTTCATACCAGTTTAAATACTGCCCCTCCCCCTGTAATCTCAATGCAAATGAATTAAAAGTTCATTCTTCCGATGCTCAAATCCTGCGCACTTTCTTTTTCACTTCTTATTTAAATCACACACTGTTTTGAACTAAACCTTTTATTTCCTCCCAATTATTATTTCTGGTGTGTTTTCCAGAGCCTTACAACACGGCATCTGATTATACACAAAGCTTCAGAATAAAGCCCTGTTTTTTCCCTTCATTAAGGACACAAAGGATTCCTGTGTGAGCCAAGCAGCACTTGGGACATTAATACAGCTTTACACCCCAAATCACATCCCGGCTCTCTGCAGAGCAGATTGGGTAGCGGATCCATGCCTTTCCTTGCTGCCAGCACCCTTCGCAGGCTCCAGCCAGCTCCTTCCCTCCCTGGAATTAACATCCGATTAAGCAGTGCCAGCATGTTCACCCACAACTCCTGGTCACTGGCTCCGGTCCATACCATGGCCGGGTCTGTTTCCCAGCTAATCCTGCCTGCTTGGGTTCCCTCTGCTTAGGGGTCCAGGGAGCTTGGTGGGCTCACCCAGGAATTGCTGTTGACTATTTCCCATGGAAAGGAGTTACAGGGAGTCACATGTAAAGCCTTGGGAAAGCTCAGTAAACCCCACAGCCCTCCCTGAAGCCTAAAATTAATGAACTTGAGAATATTTCCGGCTAAGTCATAAACCCAAGGACATAAAGGCAGTCAGTGGCAAAGCTGCTTTTAACTCATGCAGGCAGTCGCTGTGTCTCTCCTGGATCTGAGATCTTGTTGTCTGGAAATAGCCTGAATCAAACCAGAAGCACAGGAAACCACCCCATCCGCAGCATGTTTCCCTTATTTAATGTCATCATGCAGAAAGGAATAATGTATGCTGTGTTTACCAAATGAGGAGGGGAGAGCTTTTTGTCAAAACGATGCATTGCTGAGCTGATTAGCTGCACAAGAAGTCTCTCTAAGCAAATGTGTTTTATCTCGTTGAGTATTCCAGCATTTTAGCAATAAACTACTAATTTCTAGCTAGTTTTTAAAATGCTTTTGATTGTAAAGATTGCGTGGAGCCGACAAGAAGCATTTGGAACCGTGGAAGATTCAGGACAGGCTTCAAAAGCAGCTCACGGGCTGTGAGAAGCAATTTGCCAAATGGAGACTGGATGGAAGTTGGATCACTGGTTTTCCCAAAGAGAGACTACTTCTAATACAGAAAGGTTTTGTCTAACAGACTTTGCACGGGTCTGTAAGGTAAGGATACTAGACTTGCTGCTCTGATATCATACCGTGCTTCTCCTTTGGGACCTTGGGCAATTCACGTTATTCCTGTCTCTCTTAAAATCCCGATCTGTAGAACAGAGATATTGCTGCCTGCAGTAAGTGTCTGCAAAATGCTGGAATGTGAGGGTTATTACTGTTAAATATCTGTGCAGCTTTCACCTCTGCTGCACTGAGAAGCAAGCCAGTACGAATGATCCCTGCAACATGCTGTCAAGCAGAGTGGGAATCTCCTGGTGCAGGAGTGAACATGGACTGAGAAACATGAGGAAGGCTGGAGCTGCTCCATTCTGGGATTTTTTTTCTTTCTCAAATATTCAAAATCTGATGTAGCAAGCTGCTCTGGCCACTATAGGCTTGCCTTCATTTTAGAAATAGCTGAGCCAGGCCACGTGCTGCCTTGAGAACCAAGCTGCCTTTGCAACCTGCTGTGGAGCAATGAGTATGTCCCAAATGCCAGGCTGGCCACTTTTACCACTATCACATGGAAAAAAACTAATATATGAATCCCAGAGATGCTGGTGTCCTGGTTTAAGCCAAGCTGGTAACTCAGAGCCGTGCAGCCACTCGCTTACCCTGCCGCTTTTCCCTGCATTCTGGGCAGGATGGGGAGGAGAATAGAAAGAATGTAAACCCCACAGGTTGAGATAAAAACAATCCAATAACTAAAGTATAATATAAAACTACTACTACTACTACTAATGATAAGGAAAATAACAAGGGGAGAGAATGTAAAACCCTTTTAAGGAGAAAGGGAAAAAACCAATAAACACAAGTGATGAACAACACAAGTGATGCTCACCACCCACCAACCAATACCCAGCCCAACCTAAGCAGCAATCTGCCTTTTGCCTCAGTGTATATACTCCCCAGTTTATATACTGGGCATGACGTGCTGTGGTATGGAATACCCCTTTGGCCAGTTTGGGTCAGGTGTCCTGCCTCTGCTTCCTCCCGGCTTCCCCTCCTCCCTGGCAGAGCATGAGACTGAGAAAGTCGTTGGTCAGAGTAAACATTACTTAGCAACAACTAAAAACATCGGTGTGTTATTAGCACTGTTCTTGGCTGCTGATTGTTCTCAGAACTGCACCGGCTACTAGCAAGGAGAAAATAAAAACTGCTACAGCTGAACCCAGGACACCAGGTCATACCGACCTGTGCAGAATACGCACAACCAGAGAGGCCATGAAACACCATAAAAGCCATGAACAAAACCACTAATTGGTTTCTTTTCAGCCGTATCCCTGAGCCGCCAGTCTTGCCCTTCTCAAACCGCCCTGTGCAGCCTGTTTTTGCAGAGCCAGGGCAGTCAACCATACTTTGTGTTACTAATTCTGTAAGTCATATTGTTTGTGCTGGCAGGGAATATATCTCAGCCAGTCTCCTCCGGCTGTTTAAAATACTTGGAATTATTATTTCTGGCTCGTGGGCCCACCCTGGGTCATGGTGAGATTATTCCCAGGTTGCACACAAGCATATGGCTGCCCTCCCCAGTGCTGGTGGTCTGGAACAGATAGGACATAGAATCATGGAATAGTTAGGGTTGAAAAGGACCTTAAGATTATCTAGTTCCATGCCCCCTGCCATGGGCATATCAGGGGTGGGGTGGCAGGGGGAGTGCAAACTTTTTGGTTGGCTGGGGAAAGTCAAAATTAAGGCAAATAGACCTTAAGGTGCTATCCTGGCCATTCCTAGTGCCACTAAAAGAGGAGCTGGGCTGGGGGATCTTATGACCGGGGAGACGAGGGCCCATGGGATGAGGTGGGGAAGCTGGTGGGCGAGCGCTGGGGAGCAAGCAAAGGGGTAGAGCAATGCCAGGGTGTGGGTCTGGGGTCTGAGTATCCTCTGTGGAGGAGTGCTGTGGTGCTCAAGCTCCTCCTGGGGCTGAAAGGTGTTTTGGGCAGCGGAGGGGTGCCTGTGTCTCCCACTGGCATGGGGACACCGGGCCCATGGGGGCTGTCCTCTGCTCGGCTGCGCGGGCTGCAGCGGCTCTGCTGGCAGGCTGCAGCACTGCACCAGCTGCGGATGTTCATGAGCACTGTGCGCACCAGCCCCCGGCGCTGCAGGCGTATCACAAAGGGCACATTTTTAGCACTCCCTTTAATCCCACGATCCTGCACGTTTAAGCTGGAGCTGCCTTGCATTTGAACCTCTGCAAATGCCTTTTGCAGCCCCCTCAACCAAGCCTGCTCTAGAGAGAAACTAATTAAAGCTGCCCGACAGGCTGCTAAATATTAAGAGCCCAATAACGGTGCAGACACAGGGACATCATCATCTGAATGACAAAAGCCGGCAGTCAGTGGTTACTGATGGAGGGATGGGCAGTCTTCTTCTGCCTGCCTAGCTCAGCGGCAGACATCCCTGCCACTGCTGGAGCCAGGGACACTGCCTTGGCAACGCCATGACTCTCCGTAAAACGCTGTCCTGGGAGATCGCTCCTGCACTTTGCGCTCCTTATCCCGTGTAGTTGGCAGTCGGCAGTCGGGGTGAGGCCGGGCTTGCTGCCGATTCACGCCACGTAAAGCGGGCAGGTATGGCTGGTCAGAGTGCAGGCAGCAGCGTGGGCTGCGGGGTCCTGACCTTCATTTCTGCCCTTCCTCCAAATATGCTGCGATGACACATCCGTTGCTTGGAGGGGCAGAAAAGCAAACGTGCTGACAACGCTGGCGTGCTGCAGTTGTTTGCTCTCGGCAGTGGTGTGCTGCTGCTGAAGAAGAGGATGTGTGATGGGCAGAACCTTGTATTTTGGGGTTGTTCATGTCATGGAAAGCCCAACAGACCCTCCAGGACTTGGCCATAGGCACAAGTTCCAGCTGGTGTGAAAAGACCAACAGGCAAAAGGGATTTGAACTTCAGCTAAATCACACTTCCCTCTGAAAATTTCATCCCCACAATTGTTCCAAGCAGCACGTATGATTACTCCAGCTGAAAGAAATGATAAAAAGCATTTAGTTTTCTCAGCTCGTTTACTTTCTACATCTGGCAGCATTTTGTGTGCGGGCAGTTTCACCGTTTTCCTGAGGTGAAACACTTGGAAGTGGAAGCTGAGGAATAACAATGCAAGATGTTTTTTTAAGCTGTTTTGCAAATGCTTCTGCTTCTAACTACCAATAGACAAGCTAAAGCCCTTGGCAAAAATGATATGACAATAAATAACATAGCAGTTTGCAGTGCTATTATAATGGTGAGAAAAACCTCCACGCTCCTTATTTAATATCCAGATACTACCCTGCAGTACAGCAGAGTAAAATGTGCTGGCAGGAACTTTCCTAAAGCAGAACTGCCCTGCAACCTATTGGTGTCCCCAACCGTGCTGTCATGAAAGGGGTGGAAGGGAGATGGGCTTCCCTTGGGCACCTCCATGGGGCTTGCCACCTGCCCTATAGACTGGTCCAGCTCCTCAAAGCTTGACATTCTACAGTGAAAGGGACATTAAACGAGCTGGGAAACAGTGCACTCTTCTGATTTAAGCAGATGCTGGGAAGAGCCTCTGTGTTTTAGGGTCCCAATGGCATGGCCTTTAGTGAACAGGGTGCTGTGAAAGGACCCAGTACTCAGCTCATGGCATGCTTCTATGTGAGATGTGCCAGGCTGTGTATTGCCAATTACTCACAGCACAGAGGCTGCTGGATGAGGGTGCCGAGGCTCTGGGGTGATGTGCGGGTTCAGTGCTGTGGTTCCTGTCTGGGGAGGCTCACAGTACTTGAGCTTGGTTTGCTGCAGTCCCAAACAGTGAGGAAAGAGGGAAGGATGATCATGAGCAGAGCAGAGCTGTGTAGTTGGGGGGCACTTCAGGGTTGGAGGGATACAGCCCTCCCAGAGTCCTTACCTCGTCCTTCTCTTCCTCTCCTTGGCAAGTCTGTAGCAGACATCAGAGGCACAAAGGGCACTGCAGTTTGAAACAGCCATAAGCATTTTGGTGTAATGATATCAACTGTTGGGGGGAATTATTTTTCATGCTGGTGTTAGAGGTCATAAAAAAGTCTTCTAGGGAAAATTCAGATGAAGTTTATCTGCCCTTTTAACATGCAGGTGTAAAAGATCACAGCTCCAGTCCAAACTGGAGGTCCTCTGGCATGATGCACTCTCCCTCTCCAGTGTACATGTAACCAGGGTCCCATCCCCTGGCTGGGTCATCCCTTTCTCTGGTGAAGGCAACGTGCTGATGGAAGCAGGACAAATCCCCTCAACCAGCATTTCCCGTCTGCACTCTCCACGTAACGCCACACGTTTCCTTTAGGGCCCCTAAACTCACTCCAGTGGCCCTTGGGGCTCAGTGCACATCTATTGCTCTAACCCACCCTGCCTAAGTGATCATGATGCTCCCCACATATTCTCCAGGGACCGCTTACAAATACCCTCTCCCCAGCCCACTGGATGAGAAGGCAGGAGAGCAGATGAATCTCAGGAACAGGTCTCCTGCTCTCCAGTCACCCCCAGGTCACTGGGTGTTGGCAGCCCAGCATGGTCCCCAGCGCCTGCAGACCACGCATCATTCAGAGCACAGGGACAAAGCCCGGTGTGCTGGCTATGGCTTGCTCAGAAATTTTTTAATAAAATGGCTTTTCCATGAGACAATGCTAGCTCATCAGGGCTGATTTGTTCCCCAGGAGCACTGCAGCTGCTATAAACTTTCACGGAGAAATGGATGGAATTTCTCCTTAAAGCCAGGGTTTGGAGGAGGATATAATATCAGGCCTGCCTGGCCAGTAGCCAAATGATTAGGACAAGGAAAGGCCGAATACAAATCTTTTAGCTGAGCAGAGCTTGCTCTTGAACCTGGGTCTCCAGCACAGCCAGTACCTTGGGTACCTTGGACCAGCTCAGCACTGCAAAGCTGTCCTGAAGCACCTAATTCTCCAACAACCGGGATGTGGGATGGGGAAGGCAGAAGAAAGCAAGAGATGCTGCAAAAGCAAATGCAAAAAAAACCCCAACCCTGCAACAGAGAGAAGCTGGAAGCTGTCATTGGCCAGAGAAAATTTCCAGCTACAAGCCTACTTTCAGCTATCCTTATGCTGAACTGCTCGGCTAACCCCCCAGGGGCATCTGCACAGTCTACTTTTCTCTTCCTTCTACTTTGAATACATACATTGTATTCAAATGCCATACATATATACATACACTGTAATACATAGAACGTATTCAAAGTATTTTTCATACAAATGGCATGTAAAGTTTCCGTTAAGTCTCCTGGGCTTTGTGCATTACATGCAAGAGCATCCACAGCAAAGTGGAGATTTCACAAAGACCTTCCTGTATAAAAGTTTGAGTCATGGAACCAAATTGTGTTCTGCACAGAGGCGCAGAAATGGTACAAAAATTAAGATTTTAATTTTAATGTGATCTTAAACGTTGGTCCCAATTAGGCATATGCCCAAGTCCCATTGGAATTAAGCACATCATTTCTTTGCTGAACAGGAAAGGCTGCTGAATCAGGACTCCAGACTGTAAAATTGCTCAATTGCCTTCAAATTTCTGGGGAAAAAAAAATAGTGTGCTCTGAAAGCAATCACAAAATACATTTGGTATTCAAAGAGTATAAGTGAGTGCAGGGCTTATAATTAAATCCTTATCTACGAAGCTGCTACTGAGCGACTGTACATTGTGGGTAATTTTTAATGGCCTGAAACTCAAAAACCAGCATAACCAATTTTTTTCTTTTTTGCAGAAGACACAGCTAGTTAGCTATAATTCTGCAACAAATCCATTACTGCAAAACAAGTCCCTGATCCTGCAAGCATGAATGTGCTTACTTTTAACGATGCAAGTGTACTGAGGGAAGCCACAGCAGAAGCTACCGGCATTAATACAGAGCAACACGCAAGAGTGGGGCCCAAGTGAAAATAAGGATGGGGTCGAGCCCTGAAGCATGGAATCATAAAATCATAGAATGGTGGGGTTGGAAAAGACCTAAAGATCTAGTTCCAAACCCCCTGCCATGAAGCATGCAGCGCTCTAGGCCTCTTTGGTCCCATGACTGCTCCTGCCCAAAGCCTGGAGAAAGCCCATGGCAAGGTGATGTGTGTGACACCAGTGGAGACATCAGCTGCAAGCAGCCATGGGAGGGAAAAATCTTGTTTCACCCTCTTTACCCCTCAACTCCTTAATTATGTCATATTTGCTGAGAAAAGGCCCATCAACACTTTTCACCTGGGTGAAAACCTCTGTGATATAGTATCAACAGTTTAATAAATAAAGTCCCGCATTAAAGAAAGGATACACCAGGCAAATTTTCAAATGAGGGAAATGAGATTTTTTTAAAGCCTGGTAATTTAAAAGAAAACTTGTCTGATTTTGCTCAAACATTTGGGAAAATGCCCCACACTTTGAAGCCAGACAAGTTTTATATCAAAACATGATGTGGGGGTAAGTTTCAAAATGGAAACTGTGGGTTTGCTTACTGGAGAGATGGTACACTACTACTTTCCCAAAAGCACAGTGAGACCAAGGATGAGCTCTTCTTGAGTGCTGTTTTCTATAAAGCTGGATTCCTTAAAAAAATAAATCATGCCACAGTTACAGGTTCAAACATAAGGTCTTGCCTCACACAAAATGTCGCATGGCTTTTACTGCAAATAAGTTTTATAGAAAGCTCTTAGGCAGGTCAAAACATAGTGGGGACACTCTTTGTGGAGTGCGCATCCTCCTCCCTGGGTAAGGAGCATGGCTAACCCGCACTGAGGTGGGGTTTTGGATCCACTGGGTGGGCTGCTCTGGGATGCTGCCATCCCCAGGGGTTATGGCCCCAGTACTTATAGACAGGCTCCTCTGGGTCCCCAGGTGTCACTCCCGCTGCTGCTTCCACCACCCTCGGCTGCCTGGCATGGGAACCTGTGCTTCTCACCTTCTCCACTCGCCCGCCAACACCACCCCAGCCATAAACCCAACTGAGCCCTCACCCGGGTGATCCTGAAGTGCTGCCCAGGGCTCGGACACAACCAAGCCATGGCATAAAGCCACAGCAATAGAGAGTTGGGGGCAGGTGGGAATTTGCTCCAGAACCCTGGGGCTGGTGCCATATCCCCAGGCTTACTGCATAGCCATCAACTCTCCTGCTTATGCCACTATGTCTGAGCTTGTCTGTCATGGTCCTGAGCTTTATTATTGTTTTTTTTTCCCCTGTATTTTGTCTATCTGTACATTTTATTGGCTCTTGTGCATTGGTTGCTAGGTAGCTCCCACTCCTACTCCCTTCTGCTTGCCCTTAACTTACTGCTGATCTCTCCAGTAGTTCCCGCATCTTTTAATTACATTAATATCTGTTACAGTCTAATGGAAAAAAAAAAAAGGGGAAAAAAAAGCTTCAGGAACAAGCAAAGGCCAGTCAGCACAGCAGGCCTCCATCTTTTGGCTTTATCTTAATCTCCCCTTCCTGCTTTTTCAAGCAGACCCCCTCGAGTCCTTTTCCTTCTCTTGAGAAAAGCCCAGGCATCTCTTGAACTCATTTCTGCACTTTGCTTCAACTGTCTCCCCCATAACTTATTCCATATGTTTGCTTGGCTTCGCCTTCTGCTGCGGTTCCCTGTTTACTCCCAGCTCCTGAACCCTTAGATCACATCACTGGGGCTCTTTGTTGACTTAATTGGATCATCAGCCTGGCTGAAAAGCTTCCCCAGCCAGCCCTGCTCCCCTCTCCTGGGCTGCTACCCACCCCGAGTCTGGAGAAAAACATATTTCGGCGCTGAATGTATAAATAGGTGACGCAGGTTAAATTTAAAATGCATCGAGCTGATAACCACAGGTGCAGAGGCTGCAATTCATCCCCTAGAAACAAAAGACTCTT
>NW_009929757.1:81476-82342 GCF_000696875.1 Nestor notabilis | reverse complement strand
TGGCTCTCCTCCAGGCTGCAGGATCAGCTAAAGGGCAGCATATAGGCTGTGTGGGGTGCCTGGGCAGGGTGGGTATTAGGTTGAAATGCATACCCCCATCCACCAGCCCCACAGAGCTGCCCTGCTCCCTCCTGCACTAGTACCAGGCACCAGCTGGGGTATGTGTGCCTGCCTGAGCTTGCCTCTTGCCCAGTTTCATGCTGATGTTGCGATTGGGCTGGATCTTGACAGATCAAGCCCATGCCAGGATGTGCCTGTGTGTCCCAGTCCCTGAGATGCTCCTCTTGCTTGCTTTATCCCACTGTGCTGCAATGGCTGGGAGACGCATACATCACCCCTTCTCCTATCCATGGGCACCTTGGCTTCCCTCCCATGTGAATTTTGCACTGATGCTGGTGCAGTGGGGACCCCCCAACCCCGTTGCCATGAAGTCAGGGGGGAAGAGCAGCAGGCAGCACATTCTAGGTTAGGTGGCTTCAATCTCATGCTGTACCTCCTCCTTCCACTGAAAATGAACATCAGGTTTTTATTGAACTGTGATGGGTACAGAGGAATTACACAGTCGCAATGCTAATAAAGGCCATACACTGGCAGGGAGGGAAAAGGAGGAGAGAAACACCATCTTCTTTCATTGTTCGATCCATGGCATGGCCAGCTTCAGAATGAAAGCACTGCACCTAGGGGTAATTTTTAATTCCTGCGGAGAGCCCTGCCTGTGTTTACCAGCAGTTGCAATCTCAGTTGCAGTGTCATGCTATTAAAAAAGCATGCTTGCAGTCATATTTTACCACATGACATGGAAACATTGGAGCTGGTGTGGAACTCCGTATCTGGGGGGCCTAGCTGGTGGCTGGAGCCTGGGGCAG
>NW_009929757.1:11943-81448 GCF_000696875.1 Nestor notabilis | reverse complement strand
CAGACCTCTGAGGCTCCAGAAGAGCCTCCCCTCTGCTCAGACAAAACCTCCCTTGTAGATACATATACATGTGTGTCCTCAAGCCTTGAGCAGGAGGCTGCCAGCTGCAAGACCTGCTCACATCACACTGCTGCTTTGTTTGAACCCTAGCCGTGCTGTGCTGCGGAGCAGGTCTCCCTTGGACAGTCCCACAGCCTGCTCAGCTGGTTTGAAACCATTACGTGGCTTTATGCTCCTAAGTCTCATTTGAAATGCTGCCTGTCATTCCAGCAGAATCCAGCTGGGAAATGAGGGCAACAGGACTCCAGCATGTCGTCAGTCAACAGGCAACTCCTCCGGCTAGGCATTCATGGGTCTTCTTGTGTAGACACCTAACCACTGTGATACCCACCATCACATTATGGTTTTGTATCTGCTTCCACATGATACCTTTGTGTTGCAAAGATCTTAGGTGCAACACGCTCGACTGGACACACGCTCTTTCTGTGCTCTCATCTTTCTGTCACCTGCAGGAACAACGGGGCTAAGATGGTGTCCCTGCACTCTGTGTACCACACACCTCCCTAACAGAATCTTCCTGCAAATACAGCCCAGCCGTTGCTGCCTGTCACCTATATGCTAAGCATTAACACCATTTCACTTGAACTCTGGGTGCTGCTCAGGGGCTGGAGAAATATGGGGCAGTTAGGTAATCAGGAGAGAAATACTTAGGTAGATGAAATCCTGAGAGAAGTAATCCATCTTCTGAAATGAACTGGCAGCCTGAAAAATTTAGAAATCTTCATCAAACTACTACAAGCCTGAAGCGTGTGTGTGCTTTGTTTTATGGGTTCTTAGCACATGCAGGACATGCAAGTATAATTAAGGGTTTGCAGTCCATCTTCTTGATATTGGAGTTGGACACTGGAGACCACGATAAATAATCCGTAAATGATCCTTCAAAACTGAATACTCTATCAATTAGAAAAAAAGAAAGGCTCTTGGCATATAAACCACTTATCTATTCAATGTTGTCCTCCTTTGGTGCTGGAGCTCTGGATTGATTAAAAATGGAAAACACAGAGTTAAAACATGCCTACCATAATATCCAAAGAAACTTCCATTATCTCAATGAATAATAGGAAATTATTTCATCTGATCAAAGGTTAGAAGAATGGAAAGTATTTCCTTCCAGTTAAAAAAGAGTGGTGCAGAAGTGTTAATTGTCACGATGGGGCACACAGGTGTGCATCAGACCTGTGAAAACACTCACTGGTGTCTCCAGCCTGGCCATGACTTGCTGCTCCTACTGTGTATGAACACAGAGGTGGCTCTGTGTGGGTCCCCTCAGCCCATGCTCCTAAACAGCTGTTTGGGTTTGGCTTCACTTTCAAACAGCTTTTAAAGACCCACTCTTACTGTGGTAGCAAAGCAACTCTCAAGAAAGTGCTATCATCTCCCACCTTGGGGAAGAGAGGAAATGTGTTTTCCTTTATTTTTAAGACTGTGGTTTGTTGAGCATACTTCTGACTTGTTCTGTAATACTCACTAGCTGCGCTGGAACGACGCAACCCCTGTGCTGGCGCCAGCTACTGCATCCCAGCCAGCTTCAGCCGCAGAGGTTCACGTGGCTTGGGCCGCCAGAGCCGCGCTCCCGCTGGTGAGATGAAAGATAACCTCTTTGGTCGCAAGGGCAGCTCGCGTTCCCTGTTTGCAGCAGCCTGCTCCTTAGGGAGCACTGAACCACGAGTTCCTCTTATCAGAGAGGCACGACGGAGGGAAAGACAAATGTGCTGAAAACTGCGTGCTACAAGACATGCGAGTCCCAGAGCAGTCAGCCCTACTGCTTTGGTTGTTGCCTTGCTCGTGGGAGCTGACCCCTGCTTAAAACTCCTTTGCTTGGCACACTGTTGGTGATTCAGTGTGACAGGCAGGTCCCCTGTCGTGGGGCCACAGATCTCTGATTAGACTATACGGCCTCCCCATGCCAGCATCAGCTCCTGGTCAAGCAGGGCATCTTGCATGGTCAGTGCTGCATAGGAGCTGAAGTAGCCCCAGCTTAGGACTTCTTTGCATGCTTGCACAGGACACGGTGACAAGAGCCCAAGTGGTGACTGACTCACAGCCCCTCCAGTCCTTCTCTTTCATGCTCCAGATACTCCAAATTCTCTCCACCAGGCTCTCAGTGCTCCCATCACAGCTTCTCTTGCCCCAACCCTCCCCCATCCCTCCAAGCCCCTCCAAGCCCAAAGGTGTGTACACCCCTCCCTACTTGCCCAGCATGTCCAGCCTCAGTGCCTCTTGTGCTTTGCAAGCTCCACCTGGCCCCAGCTCCTGGCGTGCCTAGGGCTCCCAGCCCTTCTCTCTCAGGGCTGCTGGCTCCCAGCAGCTGAGGGGCTTCCTCTCTTTAATGGTCCCATCTAGACTTCTGCCTGTCCAAACAGCTGCAGCAGACACACGGACACATTATTCAAACTCTTGGGCTGCCTGGGAGAGCCTTGATTCTCAAGGCTCTCTACAGCCATTCCTGTGAATATGGCAGGCAGCAGCTCTCCACACTATGCTGCATTCCTTGGAGCAATGGAGATGAGGTTAGGTTGGGTGAAACTTCCAGGGATTTCCATTTCTTTCAGCAGCTGGCTCCAGCCCCTGGAACATCTGTCCAGCTGGAAAAGACCACGGAGCTCATAAGACTCATTTTCTTATTCACTGGCCCCAGTACCAGCACCAAGCCCCACCAACAAAAGCCAGGTCATCCCCACGTGCAGCCATCTCCCCTTTCCCGTGTCACTCATCCATCTTGTCCATTTTTTTGTGATTTTTGGGAGAACTCTGCCACCATGGCAACGGCTGTGTCAGACAGAGTGACACACACCCGTAATGCTGGAGCACATGCCTCAGAGTTTTTGCCATTATCAAATCCTTCCACTTCTCTCACCCGTGAATGCTTTCAATGCTGACATTCCTGTGTTTCCAGTGGGGCCTCTGGTCTGGAGACCAGTTTGCTCTGCTTTCACTGGGAGAAGTGCTGGAAGAGTTTCCAAATTCTTTATCACACTCAGGAAGCTAAAATGTCAGGGTTAATCTTGAAGGAGGCTGGAACATGAGTTCTGAGCTGGTGACTAGTGGCTTGACACCATTCAACGGGCAGGCGTCCATGCATGTGCTAACCATGCCTTCGATAGCTATCTCCAGAGCATGTTAGCTGGTCCTTATGGGATTGTTGATCTATTGCATCCAAGTGGGGTCATTTTTACATAACTAAACTCTTCTTCCTTCATACCTCTCAACAAAAACTAATTTATGATGAGCTCAGGGACTGTGTCCCTGTTGAAGCAGCCTTTTATCCATCTCCTTTCACACCAGTGCCAGTGACTGCCTGGAAGATGCAGCCAGTTGGTTTCTGGACTGATTTGGAAAAACAGGGCAACCTCATCCTAACAAATGGCTGCAGACCCCCCCCTTTTGGCATGGGGGAAGCCAAGGGTGAGGAACCAGCTGCTCTCCCCATATTTCTTCTGCTCATCCTCCAACATGTCTGGGGGACAGGTCTTGCCTGGGGGTCCCAGCTGCATCCTCCACAGTGAGCATGGGGACAGCTCTGGGCACACCTCCAGCCCTCCAGCAGCCAAACACTCGGGAAACCCAGTGTGCCCGTGACTTGTCATTCCTCCATTAGAAAGTGGCTTCAATCCCAGCTTCAAAGAGTTGAAGATCATGCTGGGCAAGGGCAGATTTAACTCAGGCCACGGTGGCAATTGCAGGGCTCATCTAGAGAAGCTGGGAAAACGAGGTGAGCCCAGGGGCTCTGGCATTGAGGATGTGCATCTTCTGTGGGTAAGAGTGAACGCAGCACAGACAACGATGTAGACCTTAAAAATGCAAATCTTTGGGCTATAAATTTACTACTCTACCCAAGGCAGTTGTTAGTTTCCCATATTTATTTATGATTCATTACAATCTGGGTTTTTTATAGATCTTCTACTTTAAGTTTTACATTTAATTGAATGAGAGTCCTGGTATCTTTCTGCATGTGTTTATGTGGTTTTCATTAACTACCGTGCAATCTAAGAAAGATCTTTTTTTAACCAAAAATAAGGAACGTTTGTTAATGTTTAATGGAAACAATAACAATAAAATTACACAACGATAATTAAAACCACTCCAACCGTAAAAGCTCCTTCTTAATGAATCATATTAAGAGAGGGTTCAAGCATGTATTTATGATCTGGGTTGTGATTTACGGGCTAAATCCTGCCTTCGTATGCCTGCATGAAGCTTTCACCAATTTCCATGGGGGCAGCACGTGCAGCGGAAGAAGGCAAATTTGGGATGTGTGCAGATTCAGTGCTGCCAGAAAAGAACATTATTTTACCCTGACACAGTATATGCAGAACTAAACTGTAACCCTCCTCCCCTCGCCATTAAAAACAGAGAGAATATGAAGCATGACATTGCTGTGTGCCCTGGTGCCCTCCTGGTAACTGGCTATTGGGAGCTTTTCCAATGGATGGCCCAAACTCCCAGCAGTGATTTATCACTAATTGTCGCAATGGACCTACAGCCGCAAGCGTTTTGCAGGGGAAACAACTGACGTCGGCAAAAACACTTTCCTGGGCAGTTTGCAGGACCCAGCCTCTTGTACAGCATTGCACGTTCAAGAATTGGGCTCTCTTTTATGCTGAAATCTCTCTATGCCATGCTGGGATCAGAAAAAGCTTGCAGTGGGTGCAGCGCTTGCCTGCCTTCCTTCTGAGGCTGATTGACTTTGCCTGCAGGACAAATGGGGTAAATGGGCTTTAGGGCGAATGAGAATCAGACCCAAAATGTTTCTGATTTGCACAGAAGAGTCAAGAAAGACAAGGCAGTATTCATGCAACTAATAAGACATTATGATGTTAATGATTTTTAATTAGTCAGATATAGATTCTTTTTATCTGGATACTTCTAGGGCACAAACAGATAGATGTGCAAGTAATATCACCGCGCACAGCACTTTGGAGATATTTATCAAAAAAGACAGTCTTTAGGAAGATGACCGATCTCCCTCTATTCCACAGTGAACAGAACTGCAATCGTATTTAGCAAACCCCAATGTCTGCAAGGTAGAGCTGCAAACTTGCACTGTGGGGAGAATTTAATTCTCAAAGTCCTCAAGCAATGGCCAGCGTCAATCTCTAAGACTCCGTGTACCTCTGCCCAGACACATAGCACCCTCTCCATTCCTCCTCCCCTCCCTCTGGCCGCTGGGCCCTGGCTGTGTCCCCTGGCCTCGGCCAGCGGCACCTCCCCTGACTGGAATATTTAGCAGAGCAAGCCCTGGATGCGCTGGGAGCGGGGAGGGTGGGGGAGGCTGCAGACCGAGCTGTTTGAGCTTGTTTGCACAGGCTGCCAACGCGACTCGGAGACTTATTTTTTAAAAAATGGAGCCCCCTAATGTCTATTTAAACCAGCAGAAATATCCATCCCCTTCAGCCTCCCAGCCACAGCCCCGGCCCCTTGCAAAGCCACTCTCAGCTTCTTCAATTAACAAATACAGAAGCAAGCGCCCTCCTTTCCCAGCACAATGCAGACTGCTGCTATTATCCCTGGCCTCCCAATTATCTCTGAGAATCTTTCACTTAATGAAGTTTCTCCCCCTCCCCTTCCCGTCTCCCCAGACTCGGGGATGCTCGCTGAACCAATTTAGCAAAATGTTAGGAAGAATAAAATGTAACTGCGTTTTTCTTTCTTTCTTTTGCCGTTTAGTCGGCAGCTTCCTGCTCTGTTCTCAGCTGTGTCCTTCAGAGCGGTGCAGATCAGAGCATGGAAATGCATATCTTGTGGGTGCCGGGAGATGTGAATCATGAAAATGGAGACAATTCCTTACCCTTGATCACAGTTTGCCCACTTTTTTATTAAAAGGGAGCCTTAAATAAAACTCTCACATCCGAACACCTCCAAAATTGGGAATCGGATCTAGGTTTTGATTGTAATTCTGCCACTGCCTATGACAGTAATGGGTCAAGCCAAGCTTCGAAGGTGAGCCATTACCTGGTGGTGCCCTGTCAAAACCCCAGCGTAAATCAGGTTGTGACTGCAGTGCCTCCAAACCAGCTTTCAGCCTTGCAACATTGCCTAGCCTTCTTTATTCTCCCCCACATCATTCCTCATTCCTGCCTTTTCCTCCCTTTTGTGGTCATCGCTTTTTTTGTCTTCTTTTTCACCTTTAAGAAGGTATCTAACAGTCCTTCCGCTGCCTTGCCTGAAGATTTTTCTTTCCAGGTCACTCTCTAACAGCTTCTACCTATGCTTTTAACAGCATTCCTATAATTAAGAACAAAGAAGAAGAAAAAATGCTTATTTTTAAAAATATGCTGCATTGCTGTTGTTAATCTTTCATGTTGGAAACACAGCATGTCTTATTTAACACATCTTTCATGAAAAGAGGCAGAAGACTCCTTCATCTTAACACCCCCTCCTCGTCAATAATCCTGGCAAAGATTTGAGCCCCCAAGGGCACCTACTACAATGCACATTTCCCTGGTTTAAAACAAAAGCTTAGCCACCCGCAGGCGTGCAATGTCTCTGGCTTCTTCATGAGCTAGCCCTACAGAGGAATGCATGCAGGAAGGTCTGAGAATAGCTTAGCGTAGCCTGAGCTGCCAGGCTTAGGTGACATAATAAAATTAGGATGGATATTTTCTGAAAACTCACTAAACCAACCCACCTTGGGTCAAGAATGATGGGATTCAGTTGGCAGACATGGACATCAGTGGATGTTTGGGTTTCCACCTGAATGTTTTTCACCAGAAATGTCTTCTTCCCCATGAAAATACTGAAGTCTCCCTCAGAAAACAGATGTTCCACCCCCTTGATTTCCATTTGTGGACACCTTCACGTCCTTGTTGTCTCTGTGGTTCACACTCTGGGCACAGAGCCTGTCCCCATCTCCTTCCCATGCGGTTACCACTGCTGCAGCAGTGTCACAGGGCACTGACTGAGCCTGGAGACTGCCTGGAAAACAGAAAGTGCGGCAAAGCATGGGGGAAAGAATTCTGATTAATTCCCCTATCAGGGCTGCTGAATTTAAGCACTTTGTGGTTATTCTGGGGAACAGAAAATCTCTTTCAAGAGGAAGAGAATAGAAAATTGCACTAAAAAAATTACAGCTGGGTGGCAGCTCTTCCCCTCCCATCCCTGAGGAAATGCTGATGCCTTTCAAATCAATGCGCTATGCAGGGATTTATCTGAGGGCAGGCTCTGACTTTACCTGAGCATTACAGTGGGCTGCAGGAGAGCAAAATAAAGAGGCCGAGTCCCCAGCTGGCCTTGTCAAAGTGTAAGGGGCCTGTTCCAGCCTGAGTGCGCTTCTATTTCATTTTATTCCAAACTCGGACCATGTGCAGATGCTGCCTGTTGGCACCTTGGATGTGCAGATGCCTTTCCGAAAGCAACACTGGGGAGCTGGCAACCAAAGCAAACAAGTGATCCAGCACCTGGGATGCCTGCAATGGGGTCCTGCCTCTATTCCCAAGCTGGGAGGCAGAGACAGCGAGTTGCTAAAGCAAGAGGGTGTTCACAGGCTTGATTTTTGTCCATCCTGGCTCCGGCTTTGTGGAGGCAAGGGTGGAAATTGCATCGGGAGCTGAAAGTGGGAAGTGCAGTAAGGGGAAGAGAGGTGCTGGCTGCCAGCTGAGCCTCCTCTGAAAGTGCTGGTACCCAGAGACAGCTGCCACCCCAAGGAGCCTCTGCCTGCCCCTGCCAAGAGAGGTGAAGCCCTGTGGGGGAAATCTGGGCTGCCAAAACCTTGGAGAAACTCCAGCTTAGGGGCAAAGCATGCTGTAAGAGGAAGGAGGAGAGAGCACCAGAGAAAGCAATCCCTGACAAACACACTTCCCACTTCAGCAGCCTGGGAGCTCAGTGCTGTACCAGCGCTTGGTGGAGTGAAGGCAGGGAAATCAATTTGGCTGGAGCCAGCAGTGAGTGCAAAGCCTGTCCTGGCCAGGAGCTGCAATTCCTTCCATCTACTGCCAAGGGTATTTTCCTCCTTTTCCTGCCATGTTGTTGAGCGTGTCTCTTGATTTGTGTGTTCCCTGCTTCATGGTTTGATTCCTTACCATGCATCTTTGCATGATGTCAAGGTGCCTATGTTCAGTGGGTGATGCCACTCCTGCTGCTGGGAATGGCCACGGGACTGGTCACTCAGAGAGCAGCTGCTCAACAGTTCTCTATCCATGCTGAATATTACCTCCCAAACATCTCACCAATAGACAGAGGCTGAGCCGCACAAGGATAATCACCTCTCTTTGGAAAGGGCTAAGATCAGCAGTGAGAGAGGAGGCCAAACTATGGCAAATTTTGTCTCTTATTTCAGGTGGCCAATTTGAACATTTGGTTTTCCCTTGTATTACACCCATTGAATGTCCAGATTATGGCTCCTCTGCTTCCTGCCACAGCACAGAATGCAAAGCTGACCCTTCATCTTGCAAACTGGATGCTCCACAAATGGAGACTTCATCACCCAGGTCCTGGCAAACTGTACAAGATTTGGGTTATGCCACTTTCTTGGCATTCAGTCTGAGTTCTGTGGTAGTAGTGAGGGATACAAATCAGTGTGCCAAGCCTTTTGCCTTAATCCCACGACTGTGACATCTCCTTCTGTCATCCTCATTACCAATGGCCATTTTGGGTGCTGAAGGATGCAGCAGTCCCGACTGCAACAGCCTAATTCTCTGTGCAAACCTTCGTGCCTCCCCAGCAGTGTCCATTTGGGTACCAGGTGGTGGCATCTGTCTGCCAGAAGCTTTTAAGTTTTTCCCTCTGTTGTGGAATGACAGCAACTTTTTTTTGTTTTTATGAGTGCAGAAATGGACATGTCCAGTTCTGGAATAAAACTTGAGCTTTTGATTTTTAGTAGTGCCTGTGATTTGACTGCTGGCCCAGTAAAGGGGATTCAGATAGCAGAGTCCACTCTCCCTTGGCTTCCCTGCCTGCTGCCTTGCTGCATGATGCTGAGGAAGGACATGAACTCAGTCCAGCCCCGAGCCAGTGTGTTATGCCCAACCATGGGGACTGAGGAGGTCCGGCTCTGCCTTTCCTGCTGTCCCAGTACTGTAACCCAAAAATAAATCCTACATCAGTATTGCTAAATAAAGGAGTGTAGGGCTTGATTCATGTCGCCAAGACAAGGAACACTTGATAGCTTGTATGTTGGTATCTTTCCTGTGAAGCAGAGTAGCTGTGCCTAAATAATACAGCTTTGGGTCTTCTCTAGGCCTGGAGGAACCAGCGCCTGTGGTCCAAAGATGTGACTATGACCCCTTGCACATTCTTTTTCCAGTATAAGACAACTGAAGTAAAGGGAGGGCTGTGTTGCAGCCCACCAGAACTGACTTTTATGGTATGAAAATTTATGGCATAGCATGAGGTACAGCTTAAAGGCTTAAGGGGTGGCTGAAGGTGCAAGGTTTGCTGGGGCAGCAGCAGAGATAGATAGTGGGAGTAGCAGGAGGAGCCTGGGCTGGTGTAGCGTTTGTCATTTGCTCTGGGTCAGAGCCAAGGAGCAGAGGTAAAATTCAGCAGTGAATGTGACCCCGTGCTCCACGCTCCACCTCACTCCCTCGCTGTTTGTTTAGCGATGTGCTTGTACCCAGAGGCACCGAACACAGCTGTACAGGTCTTTTGATGGCAGTGCTTCCTTTTGCATCCTCAACACGGTCCAAGTTGCTTCTTTTCCAACTGTACTGTCAGCAGCTTTTGAAAAGCAAAAGGGAGAAACCCCTCTGCAAGCAAGGATACAACCAGAAGGAAGGCTGCCAACCTTTAAATGGTGCTTTGGCCCAGCAGGGCTTTTGGCAGTGATCTCCCACAGCTGAGCTAATGGTGTGGCTGGCTGGGAGTTGTAGTAAACCATTCTTCACTGAGCATCCAGAGGGATGGGAGATAAGTGCATTGCCAGGGTCTGAAGATGACCAACCTCTGTCCCCTGGGGTGACTTGTGTAGCTTTCAACCCCATCTGCTCCTGCTCCCTGTATTAATGACCTTCTTCATCCACCCCAGCTTGGGGCTCCCTTTGCCTCTTGTTTGTGCTAATGCTGGACACTTCCCATTTGTATCCAGCCAGTGCCAGAAGGAACACTGAAAACCCAAGTTGTCCTGTCAATGTTTACATCTCCAGCACCCAACTCCTTTGCTGCCTTTGAGAGCCCAGAGGAGCAAGTGCAGGGGAAATCTGGCTCTGCATCTGCTGCCCTGGGGACAGCCCCGGCAGAGCAGCTTTGGACCTGCAGTGACTGTGACTGCCGCTTGCCCTGGGCTGTGCTAAGGCAGGAACGGAGGCTGTCCTTCAGAGGGTTAGAGCAGGCCAACGTCAGGGAAAATGTGTACAGGGCCAGCAAAAAATTATTCCTTTTTCCCTGGCAAGAGGTAAGATCACTGATCCAAGCCCTGAAAATGCTCAGAGGAGGTGCTGGCAGGATGGTTTTAGCATAGACAAAACGCAACTATTTTCTTCCAGCTCCATTCAGAGACCCAGCTGAATAATTTTTTTGAAATGCTTCCCTAAATATTCAGCCACAAATGGGGAAAAGTTCTGTACAAATATGTCGAAGAAAAGCATGTGAGTAGTCTCATGTGTAATGCAGTGTATTAGAGAAGGTGAGGTGCAGCTATCCCCACCTGCTCCGGCCCTACCACACAGCCCTAACCTCTGGTTTTGCACAGTCTGGGTGTCCTTGACCAGTACAGTCAGCTTCCAGATGAAATCGTTATCTTTGCCAAGGAGAAAACACTTCACAGGCTTGTCGTGACACTCGGTCATTTGCGTAACATTGAAGAATGGAAAGTGTTACACATGTGTTATGTATTATTATTATGAACTTGGAGAGTTTCTGATTTCTACTACCATGAATGATAGTCACAGATGCACAAGGGCCTGCATAGTTTGTAACAGAGGTAGGCTAGAATAAGGACTGTCTTGAACTTTCTGTCAGCTATTTTAAATTCAAAACCAGATCTGGATCTGAGGTTCAGCCTTTGCTATTTGATTATCCAAGTAATAAGATTAAGACCAAAGCCAGCTGAACTTAGGGAAAGTTAAGGTTCAGATCATATCAAAGACTATACCTCAGGCCCAAATTTAACATGCTGATATGTTTTCTCCTTGCTTTTAATCTATGTGAGGGACTTCCTCCTCCTCTTTACAGAAACCAGGTGTATGGATTCTTTCTTGGCTGGCATTTCATGGCAACGTGTATCCTGGTTTGTGTGCCTGATCTTTATTCCAGGAAACAAAAAAGGAGAAAGGAGCTGGTATTGGCTGCAGATATTAAAACGGCAACGGTGGATGGGAGCAAGATTCAATGCAATAGAAAGCAGATTAGATTAAGCAAACTTGCAAATGTATTCTTCTGGTTAATTTTATCTGTAAAATTGTCCTAAAGACTAATATTGTCAATTCTCATTTGGATCTGTAGGACCCTGCGTGAATCCAAATCCATCCTTTTTTGGCAGGCCTTTTTATCACCAGTACTACAGTGACATCTAAGTGTCAAGAAGGTGGGCCAGTCAGAGCATAGAAAATTGATTTGAGCAGCACCATCCCCCCTTGGCTGGCTGCAGATAAACAGTTCAGCTAATACGTTGCTCCTGACCTCTTTGGGGCTGTATTTGAATATGATCTAATATGGCAGCTGCTTCACTGGAAATGCTGAAAGTAAAGTAGTCCTGGAAAGTTTTGCTTTTCTCTTGCATTTTTAAAAGGTGGGGCAGAGAGTAAAAAACAAAAACTTGTAACCATGAGGGCCTCACACATGAAGGCCTATGTGCCATTTGCTATCAATGATTTCTTTTTCTAAACATTGAAAGTAAGGGAAAATAGCCTACGTTAGACATAAAGGTACAAAAGCTCAATTAAGCTTTCTTGGCTCTTTTTCTTTCCCGAAGCTTGCTTTCCAAAACACCGAAGTAATTGATGTGCTTGAGACACTGTTTTAGAAACAATTTGCAAGGATACTGATAGCGGTGGTGCTCAATACATCTCTCCCTTTGAGCTGCTATCTTCTGGGCTGGAACTGCTCTCACTTCCACTATTGGAATAGAGCTGAGCGCACAGCATGAACTGAAACCTGCCCATGAGTACTCCTTCACCAGCCAGCTCTTTCAGCAAGGGCTGAAAATCGGGAGCTGAACGCATCTCCCTGGTGGGCAGACATTGCAGGGCCACAGCTGTGGCTCAGAGGCCAAGCTGTGGCATGGCTGCGTCTGCACAGGGCATAGAGTTATAGGATGGTCAGGATTGGAAAGGATCTGAAGACCATCTAGTTCCAACTGCCCTGCCATGGGCAGGGACGCCTCACACTAGACCAGGTTTCTCAAAGCCACATCCAGCCTGGCCTTGAGCACTGCAAGGGATGGAGCATTTACCACTTCTCTGGGCAACCTGTTCCAATGCCTCACCACCCTCACAGTAAAGAACTTCCTAATATCTAATCTAAATCTACTTTCTTTCACTTGAAACCCATTACCCCTTGTCCTATCACTACAGTTCCTGATGAAGAGACCCTCTCTGGCACCCCTATAACCCCCCTTCAGATGCTGGAAGGCTGCTATGAGGTCTCCACGCAGCCTTCTCTTCTCCAGGCTGAACAGCCCCAACTTTCTCAGCCTGTCTTCGTATGGGAGGTGCTCCGGCCCCTGAGCTGGGTTATGATGGCAAGAGGATCCCCCACAGGGCTCACAGGGGCTGCATGCCCATAGTGGGGTTCTCCGTGTCCAAGGTCAGAAGACAGCCCCCTTTGGACCCATCCCCAGCCATGTGCAAGCCCCAGGCACAGGTCACAGGGGCACTAGGGTGCAGCAGGCACGCTGCTCAGAGCAGGGACCTGCTGAGGGCACGGAGGCAGCCCGCCTTCCTGCAGGAATGAGTAGGAGTTCCCATCTACTTCGGGCCTTCGCCTGGTTTCAGATGAGCGAGCGATCGAGCACAGAGGGAGGCAGGAACTGTGTGAAAGGCAGAGCCACCGCTCGGCGCGCTCTTCTTTTCTTCCCATTTTGAGATCAGGGCACTGGAGTGCTCCTGCCATTCATCTTCCCTCCCGCCTGCTCCCAGGGCTGCTGCGTTCCACACAGTTTCTTCGAGTGCTGTCATCCCCACAGCATCCGAGTGCCTTCCAGTAGGGCATTACGCGAAGTGACTAACATCTGTCACATGTGGCTCATTCTTTCCCTCAATCAGCCTCAATCAGCTTTTCTGCAGGCAGCACTTCCTATCTGGAAATAACAGCCATCACAGGGGCTGCAGGATGGATACTCACTCCTCTGCTTCTCCTTTCCTAGCTTTATTCTGATTTTCTCCCATTGCTTTTCATTCCGTTTTGTTTTTTTCCTGCTCCCCACCACCACCAGCATTGTTTTTCTTAGTCTTCGCGTTCCCAGCAAAACTCTCATCTCTTTCCTTATCCTATTCCTTGTACCCTTTAATCTTTCTTCCATTTCCCCCCATGACCGCCTTCCTCTTCCCACGGCCCTACCACCCCTTTACCCCTCCATCTTCCTTGTGTCTAGTATTAGGACAGCTGGCCTCCACCTCCACCCCAGGTTGTATTCTGCTGGTAGGAGAAACCTTGCAGCCTGCTAGGTCCCACCTGGGACTTCTTCCTTCAGTCAGTGCCATTCATACACCAGTTCAAACTAAGGCATATGGAAGCAAAGCTGTAGTCACAGACATGAAGTTCTACTCACCATCTTCGGGAAGCAGAAGGCTGTTTGCACCCCTGGCCTGCTCTTACTGTGCTGGTGGCTTTTGACAAGTGTCCTTGCCCCCAGTACTTTCTTTTTGCCTTCTGTAAAATGGGGGCAGGGCTACTGACTGCTTGTGCTCAGCTCTTGAGTGTAGGAAGAAATCGCAAGAGCAGAGCACAGATCCCAAGCTCTTCTGTAGTGGTGACTAGGGTGACACTGCGGGTGGCCAAGTCATGGAGTCATGGAATCAATCAGATTGGAAAAGACCTTCATGATAGAACTAACTAAACTTGTATTTGACCTCCCATTCTGAACCAAATGCCTCAGTTGCTTTCCCTGCCTTTGAGACAGAAAACAATGCCTGAATTAAACATGAGAGTGGAAGTGCCCTCCCCGGTCATCACGTTCAATCCCTTGCTGTGGGTGGACGAGGTGCCGTATAATCCCTTTCACAAACATATTGAGTTGGATGTTAAAAACACGGAGTTATTATCCCTCCCCCACAAAACAGCTGATGCCTCAGAATTTAGATGTGTGAGAAAGGAGCACAAGATGGTTTTTTTTCCTCAGCTGAAATTTAAGCAATAAGGGAGAAAACGTATTGGAAAACTACAATATGCTGCTCTTACTGAGCAGTCAGGGAAGTCTGGATTTGAGATGAAGGTTATTTCCTTTATTTAAATAATAGGCATACAGGCATGTGTATGAATTACTTATTTGAGGGTAATCTGTACAGTTTTTCTACAATATTGTCTTGGATGGACAAATAGCAAGACAGAGCCTATTTACTGAGGCTTTAACAAGAGCATCGCCTGCACAGCACTCTCATTTAGCAGAGACATTTGGTCCCACACCTGCTCAGCTCCAACCTATTACACAGCATCTTAGCACTGGCTGCAGTTTTTGCTGAAGTTTTCCCACTTGTGCTGACTTTAACCAACGGTCAGCCAAGAGGAGACAGTTTAAAAAAACCCCATGAAACATTTTGTGATTACAAATATTTTGCCTCTTCATTTTAAATGTTGTCTTGCTTCCAAACTTGCTTGTATTTCCTCCCCCGCTGAAGGAGTTGAGTAAAAAGCCCTGCTTGCTGGGCTGAGCCGGAAGGACATGTCCCTTCTCTCACCTTCAGTTTTTCATTGAGGATAGTGAAAACTGAAATGTTCCTACAGCTCTGATCTTTGTTTCCAAGTGGTATACACCAAATTACAGATGCCTGGCCTGTCCTATAGCTCTGCACTGTGCTCCCACAATTGATGTGAGTGCTTGTATGTCATTTCCCATCCCATCTCCAGTCTGCAGTGGGTATAACCATCATTGGTCTGCATCTGATGTGTTTCAGGATGCTGATGCCAGGACCAGAAGACAGGTTTGGGACTGCCTATTTCTGACCTACCCAATGTTCCAATGAATTCACACCCAGGAAAATCACATCTTTGTCACTTGGGGCTAATGAAGACATGACACAGGTCATCCCCTGCAGTGTCCTCGAGACAAGTGGAGATGGTGGAAACCAGCCCCACACCAGTGAGCTGAGGGATGCTGCCCTGAGCTGCAGCATGTGGTATTGCTGCCCTCTGGCACAGGGGCTGCCTGCTCGTGGGGACACCCAGAGGAACTGAGAGGGTTGAAGGTGCCTCCCTCTGGCAGCCAGCACCTTCCCCCTCACTCCTGCTCAGCTCTGGGAGGCTGAGGGAGGCAGTTGGCCTCCCTCCAGGGCTGAGTTCTTGCAAGCCCTTGGGCAGCTGGTGAGGAGCAGGGATCAGCAGAAAAGCAGCGTACTGGCTCTGTGCGTTGGCACCAGATTCCTGGCATCTCCTCAGCTTGGCCACTAGCAAGCACACAGACGGCAGGGAGGAGCGGAGCATCCTCTGGGAACTAAGGCTCCTTTTGGACAGGTACCACTCACGGCACTGCCACGATCCAGGCTTTCTTGGGAACATGCCAAAAGGCAGTGGGAAAAGTACAGTTGCCTCTTGCTCTTTCCATCCCTGATGAGGTTGCTCTCAGGGTGTCGCCTCGGCTGGCACAGATACCATCTTGATGGAGAGGCTCCTTCCTGCTGCACAGGGAACTCGCCTTATTAGACAGATAAGATTTGTATTTATCGTCGCTTTGTCATCTCAACAGCAGTGCAGGGTGGCAGGAGCTGGCTGCTCTGCTCTCGGAGGTGGTGGCACTCCTCCCCTAGGCATTTAGGCTAAAGCTGAAAAGGTGTGTGCAGGATGGTGTCCCACATGCTCTCCCTGTGCCCATGTCCTAGGAAATCCCTGTTGATACAAAGAGCCCAGGGGATGCAAGGAGAGCTGGGAGGCAGCTGATCTCTGCCTTTCCCAGGAAGCTGGGAGTTTGGACTGTTACAGCCTGATCCTTCTCATGCTTCTTGTGTAAGACAGTGTAAATCCTCTGCTCTTATGGAGTTGGACCACCGCAGAGCGGGAACCAGGGAGGGGAGAACTGGGCTTAGCACGCTGAATTATGCTGCCAGCACCATGCTTTCAGCGTGACAGGCAAAGGGACTTGCTCTTATGCCTGGTTTCCCTCCTCGGCAGAAGAAAGGAGTGTCAGGAAGGAAATCAGGGTTAATCCAGGCAGCCGGCTCAATAGCTGGCACGGGTACACGTCTCTCCTTTGTACTGTCAGCTTGCAGCAATATCACACTCGTGCAGAGGGTGTTGCTCTGGGGCATCGGTGTAGAAAGAGCCAATCAAACCCTATTTATCAGCTTTGCCTTCTCAAAGGCCTAGCTGATGCAGCACTGGATTTTTATTTTACCGATTTAACACCAGGATTTATGGGTCGTATCCAATTGCACATTGCAGGGCACCATCTAAATAAGTATTCATCATGTTGGAAGGGGGCTGGAAGGTAAGCAGTGTGCTTAGCAAAATGTAGCCCCTCGTCCTTAAGTCTGCTGCACACAGGCAGCCCGGCTGTCACAGGGAGGGCTCACCCCTCAATTTCACATTGCTACAGACAGGCTGGTGAGCAGTCTTTGCCCGGGATGCACATCCATCACCTCAGCAGCCGGTGTGCTGCTCTCCCTGCGAGCGCCGTGCCTTGAGGTAACCAAGGCTTAGCTGGGAACCTGAAGCCATCTGCAGACCTGATCCCGCCCAGCACCAGGACCCTGCATCTGTGACAGCGACAGGAACTGTCCACAGAGGAAAAGCCGTCTGATGCTGCTCAGAAATGCATGGCGTTTCCTAGGCTGCACAGGGACGGTGGCTTGTGCATGAGCCGTTGCTTCCCCCTGACTGTGCTCCAAGGAAGCGCTTAATCACCTTTAGTCTCCGAGGCAGGGAGGTGCTCCCGGCGGAGAATGGGAACAGGGCAAAAAAGGCTTGGGGAAAGCCAGTACAACTGGTGTGTCAGGGTGGTATTTCGGTGCCTGACACATATGCTGCTGCTGAATTTCTTCAGTTACTCGGCATTATCTGCAGTGCATCCCAGCCTTCTCACTGCCAATTGATGATACCTCCCTTGGCCATCAGGCAGGCAAAAGATGAAAATTGTCTTATTGCTTTTGAGATAACCCTGTAATAGGATTGAGTGGAGCCTTCGCTGGAGAAGAACTGGTGGTTCACATTTCTGCTCTCTTCTTTGTTTGCTCTACTTAATCGACATTAGGAGAGGAGCTAAATTTCTGTCCCTCTCCCTATGCTCCTGGTACAACTTTGAGTTGCTGCATTTTCCTCACGTGCATGATATAGTGGAAAGTGGAAGTGAAGATCTCTATGCTAATCTCACAGTGAAGAAGACAGGAGCACGAGAAATTCCTGTCTTAAAATGAAAACATCCCTCTCCCTTCAGACACATCATTTCTATTATAACTACTGCTCCAGCTTTCCATGCCTACTTCCTTTCTGCTCTGTTATTTACTAGCCTAGACCAAAATGGGAGGAAGAGATGTCTTATGTATTGAGGTTCATTTCTTGGCACAAATAAGCATTTCTTTCCTTTTTCCCACACTTCTCCTTATTTATACTCCTAAAGCTCCCTTTGTCCCACTAATAAGAAATCCCATATCAGACTTTTGTCTTTCAGCCTTTGGTTACATCTTGCATCCTCCCTGACTTCAGCAACGTGGTTCAAACGTAACGCGGGATGGATTTGGTCCAGACCAGAGGAAACCAGATGTGACACCAAGATGTGCTCCCTCAGCGGGTTGATCTGCAGCTCCAGTGGCAATCAGTATGCTCCGGGGACAGCTCCGGCTGCACCCCTCACTCAGAGCCCAGGGAAAGGCCACAAGTGATTCATTAAAACCCCACCGCCATGCACCGGAGTGCAAGCCTGAATGAATGTCACTGTTTTCATTACGGAAGAAGAGAGACCAAAGAGAAAATGTGACAAAGTACATCTCGCCTGGCTGTTGATCTTTAAGCAACAGTGTGATTAGCATCGTCCTCCCTTTACATTTCAAAGCGCCGGAGCACAATGGCAGAGAGATAAACATCCAGAGGTGCTGCCTGCTGAAAGACGTCTTTCTGACAGCACATTACGGCTCCTGCCTCCCTCACTGGAAAGAACATGAGGTTTTAGTCAACGATGAAAGAGAAGAAGCCACACTTTATCTACCATAAACAGTTGCCTATTTGTATTTGTTTTTCCCCCAGTGAGTTCCATCTTTGAACCGACGCTCCCCTGCCATCCTTTTGCAGCCGGGAGACTGAAGCCGCTTTCCCACGGACTTACAGGGCCCCAACTCCTTCTCCGAGGGAGCTGCAGCTGCTGGGAAAAATAAAACATCCCTGACTCCTCTCTTTGCCTGCACCGGGGCCTTTGCCTTTCTCCCTTCTGCCTCCCAGGAAGAGGCTGAACCTGCTCTCAAGGTGGCCAAAAGCCAGCACCCCTTCGTGCTTCACCATAGCCCAGCTCCCTTACTCAAGAGTTACCGGCTATGACAGCTCCATCAGCTTACACAGGATTAAAAAAGGAAGAAAAAATAGAAATATGAAAAAAGAGAAAACCCCTCCCTGCTTCTGAAATTACTTGCAAAGTCACCTTTTTAATGCTAACGTACACAAAATACACTCAGCCACTGATTTCAGCAGACCATATGCTGCCAGTGCTGCTGGCCAGGTCCTAAGGGATGAATTTTTCCCCCCTTCAGCAAGCCTCCAGAAATGTTGTAGAAATTTATATGCTTTTTCACAGAGCCGATAAAGCAGAAAACCAGTGTTTCAGCTATTTTTGTTTTGCTTTGCAGATGGACAGTAAAAGACATAAATTTTCCTGCCGCTCTAACACCCTGCCCGGCTCCCTCTTTTGTGCGGAACCACCAGCCCTACAGGACTTGCCCGTGGTCCATAAGCCAGCCCTCTTCTTCAGTTAAAGAGGAGCAGCAAGGCGAAGCAGTAGGAATCTCGCACGACATTGCTGGTGCCTCGAGTGCTGAGCTCAGGCACAATTTCCTGTGTAGCCACCAGGGCAGGACAGCTTTTTCTTACCATCTTTGATGGAGAAAGGGAGGCGAGCTGCACGCCCTGGGGCTGCCCCTGCTCCTACCCTCCCCGTGCCAGCACCCCAGCTCTGACAGAACGCATGCTGTCCTCCCGTGACGTTATCTGATGTATGCCCCGATTTATGGCGCTGTGCTGCACACCTCCATAAATCAGGGCAGAGCCCTGGGGGAGCCTGGCTGGCCCCTTCCCAAAGCGTGTGCGGGTTGCAGACCCCGGTGATATTTTAGAGGTGTTTGATGTTTAACCTCAGGAAAAGCAATATGTGGGAAAAGGGGGAGACTGTGGCTAACCCTCCCTTCAGCTGTATTTACAGCCACAGCGCGGGTTGGAGCTTGCAGCCTTCTGGAAAACCTGCCTCACCCGGCACATCACCAGGGACATTTAGGATTAGTGACCGAGGCCTTGCTGGCTGAAGGAGGCAGCGGGAGGGCTCCTGGCTGAGGGCAAGAGGTGGTTTTATTTCAGCAGATGGCCCTACAGCTCCCAGGGGAAGTCTCCTGGGAGTCATCCCCTCCCTGGTCCTGCATTTCCCATGCATTGCTGCAAGCGAGGCAGGCAACATTTCCTTCCCCAGGCAGGGCAAGCCTGGGAACTGCTGCAAATGCATAGGCCCTAGCACCCCCCAGTTGGTGCCAGAAGGGTTTATGGTCCCCCCACCCCAGAAGAGGCCCTCCTGTGCCACCTGAGACCGGGAGCAGGGAAGTGGTGTCAGGGGCGCTGTGCAGCAGCAGTGCAGCTTTGATCCCTGTTCCCAGCGCAATGCCCTGGTTACTGCTGTACAAACACCCTGGGACACAGCTGCTGGAACCAAGCAGTCTGCACAGGCACAGCGCAAACGGGTTGCCTTTGATCCCTGCACCGTGCTGGGGAGCAGAGACATTAGGAATAAACCCAATCCCAGCAGGAAGAGAGGATTGTGTCTCTGTGCCTCACACAAGGAGCTTGGCGGCTTAGGCAGTCCGTCATCCTGGCTAATAACGGCAGGCCAAATATTTAACTAAGATCTCACAATAGCCAGGAGCTGAGCAGAAGGAGGCTGCAGAAAGCAGGCACTTTCCCCCCCAAAGTCTGTTTTCCCCTTATTTAAAAAGGAGGAATTAGGTCAGCTGTCGTATCCACCAAGGTCAGAAGCTCAATTTGTATTTCAGAGCCCGGGAAAGGTGAATGCACTAGAGCTACATCCCTGATGGAAACAATCACTCATTCTAATAAGGCTGGCAGAGGCTGGAGCCTGCCTTGTTCAGATACAATTATTACAGCCCGTGTGTCAGATTACTGAATCTATTAGCCAGGAATCAGCTGTTATTTCAGAGCAAGACAGCCATCCCACAAGCAGTTGTGATGTACATCATGCGTGACGCCCGGGGTCTGTCTTACCCTGCTGGTACCGGGAGGCAGGATGGGGGCAGGACCAGCTATGCCGTGAAGGAAAAAGCCCATGGCAGTGACCTCTAGACACAGCTACGTCTATCTGACTGTGACACCAGCACTGGGGAATATCGTTACCAAACAACTTGATTTTCTGGGAGAGAGGAGATCTTAAACTTGTAAATGCAACACAGGGGTGAAGTGCAGGCTCAGTGTGTCCCTCCTGCTTGCATCCAGAGAGAGCCAAGAGCAAGGACATGGCGCCAGAGCTCATTTCCTGACCCAGAGGTGTTCAGGGAAGCCCGAATGGGGAAGGATGCTCGAATCAGTGGGGAGCTCTTTGTGTGGGAGCTAAAATAAGAACTGCCTGTATCCAAGAAGAAATACAAATTGCTGGTTAACAGAGCATTCCCATCCCAAAGCACAGCTTAAAAGAATATCTGTGCTACTTTAGCAAGCATAAGAGGCATGCCTGCACGGTTCTGGCGGAGCCTCCCTTGGAGCAAGCCCAGCCATCCTCAGAGCCAGAACCAAGCAGGTGTCTTCCCAGGCCCCCCCCTGCCCTGCATCTCCTCCTGGCAGCAGGCAGTTTTGCTGGTGATGCCCTTCCACCTTTTTTTATCTGTCCCCCGCTGCAGAGAGGATCACCTTCCGCTCGGCAGTGCGAGAAATGAACTGCCACAGAGCATTTCAGCTCCATCCCCAACATCATTGGTTCAGTGGCACGTATCCAAGCTCCCCCCGCCGCTCCATCCCATCAACGTACAGAGGATAGAAGCTGCAAAACTTGGTGTTTTGTGCTTCTCACTCCCCATCTTCATTTTAAGCACTCTCTTCCTGTACTGGGGGACATCGTATTTTCCCTGCAACCCAAATGCTTGCTCAGTGAACCTCAGTGTCCCCTGGGGGAGCACGGTGAACAGGAATGTAACAGGAGGAAGAAGTCAAGTCATGGGCTCAGGGCTGTATGTGCTAGTTGTTTTTTGGGTGGTTTTGTTTTGTCAATTCTCCATGTTTGTGCTGCTGCTCTTTTGTTTTGTTAACATGAAGAAGCACTCATCAAATCGAGAGGCTGTCTTTGGGACAGGTTTCCCATGAGGCTGGGACAGAGAGAGCACCGTGGATCGTGCAGTGCACAGGGTCCATGGGTGCCCACGGAGGACCACCATAGTGAGAGTGAGGCTGCAGGGTGCGATCTATTCAGTTATGAAGTGCAGCCAGGAGCAAGGGGGACAAGGATCTCTGGTTTGGTTAGCGGGGAGGAGACAAGGGTAAAGAAAGTTGCTCCACTTGCTGACAGAGTGATTATGGGCTATCATAACATCCCCCGATGACTGTGAATGGCATGTCAGGCCCACTTCTGGAGGTTATTTCACTGAATGCATGAGAAGCTGTTTCCCGGGACAACTTGTTTAACACCAGCACAGGAGAAGACAACGTTCAAGTTAGTGACAAGAGACCAGTGGGTGTTGATGGAAATCCTGCACCTCCTCCTGCATGTGACAATGAGAGCTGTGCACCGGTGTCGCTCCTCTGGGACTGCCGCAGAGGAAGTCCTGTTCAGAAGCGGGCTTATTTAAAGTTCAGCATCACAACAAGAGAAATCGTCAGCAGCAGGCTGAGAAACAGGATGAGCAAAAGAAACTGTGGCAGAGGTGCTTTGCCACCTTCCTAAACATCCTGGCATCCTTAAAAGTAGCACACAGGTCAGAGTGGCCAGAGCAGTGTCTTTGGGTCAGTTGTCACCTACCCTGCATTGATCAGGGTGAAAGTCCCCCACACCTCCAAGCCTTGCTGGTCATCAACATTGCCTGGAGGAAGCAGTGTGGAATGTGATGCCCAAGAGGAAGAAATCCTGCCCAGAAGGCATATGTAGCCCTGAACTACCTAGAAGGCAACTAACAAAGGCACAAATACAAATCCTAAAAGCATTTTCCCTAGAGGGCAAAGCACTCAAAGGTGCACAGAACAAATGGTAGGATTTGGGACATAACTCCAGACATGGGCCATGGGGAGGTGGGACAGGGAAGGCCCCAGATCCATGGCAGGTTCTTCTGCCTTAAGCCCCAACACACTATGAAATTGACTGCAGTAGCCCTTCGCCCTGGTGACCATCAGGCATTCATCTAACTGAACAGAAGAGGCAGCAGGGCATTTGGCCTCAAGAGGCTGGCAAAGCAGGAGGCCCCGGCCCCGCAGGTTTAGCTGCTCACAGGACACACTGCAAAGGCAGCAATGGGACCCTGACAAAGCAGGTTAAACCTCTTTCTCCTGCTGCACCGGCACACAGGAAGGGAAATGCCCAAATTTGCAAGATGAGGAGTTTCAGGAGCTTTTCTATATTAGATTAACAGCTCCCCAGATGAGGAGACCTGCGGGTGGCCCACAGAGAATGCCAAGCGGTGCATCCCTTTTCCATCCAGCTGAACGTCTTGGCCAGGTGGGACACCTGGGGAATAATTGGCCACTCTGCATTACTGCACCCGTTGGGGAAAGTTTTCTTTCCAACCCAAGCACTTAGCTGTTGGCTTGTGTCCTGGAGCATGAGGGCTAATATCCCTTGCACATTTTTACCACGGAAATGAAAGAGGGTGTTTTTCGACTCAATGGGAAACAAGTGAATAATAATTCTGTGGAGCCATGTAGTGGAAAGAGAGACTTTGAGCGCAACAAGAAACAGGATTTTAAAATTTCATCTGCACAGCAGAAGGTCCTGCCAATTGAACCGTTTCCAGTAAACAATCTGCTAAGTCTGACAGTTTGAAGGAATACCAGACTGCCAGGAGTGAATAGGCTGGGATTTTTAAGAGGTTTATTTTTCATCTGAACACTTTTGTTTGCGAGCAACAGCTTAAAAAACTAAATGCGTGTGCAGCGGCGCTAGCAGCCAGGCAGAGGGCTTCCCCGCCAGCCCGGGTTACAGAGGCAGTGGAGGAGAAGGGCTGTGATGGCCACACGGTGTGCCCTGGGCTGCCAGCCTGCAGGGCCTGGCTCCCTGCTGTTGGGTCTGCACCTGGAGCCCCCGCATTCCCAAAGAGGTTTGAATTGAGCCGAGCTCCTTCCCCGCTTTGCACTGCCTGGGAGCATCAGCTGTCATGAGGAGGTGGTGGTCCCGAAAGGGATGCCAAGGGCAGCCAACTGGGATAGAGGGACAGGAGGGGATGTAAGGGACCAGCTAGAGGCCAGGGCTCGCAGTCACTGGACTGGGACAAGCACAGCAAGAGGCTGATGGTCTGTGTAGCTGACACATCTGAGCAGGGACATAGAAACATGGTATTCCGCAGATGCTGCCTTCTCCCAGTGCAGGAGAGCTTTGCTTCCCTGCCAAGAGCACACGGACAAGGAAGTGTTTTACTGCCAGGTTAAACACCTCTGCAAGGACATATTTAACCTGTCCAGGATTGGCCCTGCCCAGGTGAAGCCAGGAGCAGGGATTAAAAGCCTCCAGGAGGGACAAAGCCAGCCATGGCTTTCTGTGCACCGCTCCGTGCTAGTTAGCTCTAGGAAAAGGGTGGCTGAAGAGAGGGGAGGTGCTATCTGGGGTTACACGGGAATTGCCTGGAAGTGCACCCTGTGTGATGGGAGGTGCACAGTCAGCACCTTCCATGCACGCAGCCCACAGAGCATCCAAAATCAGGGACTGTTTTGAAGGTACAGTGCTACCCAATCTCACAGTCAGGATTCGGAGCCAGCCACAGAACAGGATGGGGTTATTTTGGGCCGGAAAACATAGATGTCTTGAACCTTCCCTCTTCTCCCTTTCAGCAAGGAAAAAGGAAAAAGCTCTCGAGGAGAACTGCAGACCCAGCTAGGATTAAGAAAACTGCTTGAAATCTGTTTTTCCCAGCTCAGACCAGGGCTCACACCCGTGAGGGGATGGCCCCGCCTGTCCTTTTGAGGCAGGACGCTCTCATGTAGCCTAGACCCACAAGACTGTTTTCTGACACAAAAATTCATCTTCAGCTGGAAAAGCCCCTGGGGACGTTTCAGATGTTAGTGCCTCACATCTCCTGACAGACACCACCTGCGCGGGGGAGAAGGGGCTTTCCTGGTGCACGGGCTGCGGCACCCTTCTCTTGCAGAGCGTGTAAATCATTTTAGGTACAGCTCAACCACTGTTTGAAAGTAGCCCGTTTGTTCATCCCTCCGCTTCTCCTGCTTGGAGGCTGCACCAGGCTCTTTCAGCTTTCCTACCTGCTCTCTTTCGTAAGGGGATTTCTAACTGGATAAGCAAGGAGTCCCTTAATGCTGTTCCTTTCTAGGTGACAGCCCCACAATGTGCCCCTGTTGTTAATGCAAAATATCACCAGGTCAGGACGATTGTCACCCTGCTTTTCCCAAATGCAGTTTAATAATTATCCCCCTAAATATCTGGGTGCAGAAGGGTTTTGGCAATCATTTACATTTCTGAAGATTAGTGCTGCGAGCCAGCACTGAGGAAAGTGCATCTCTGTGCAAGCAGAGATGGCTGCATGCACAAGACGGTAACTGTTGCAACAGATGCCTGGAAACACAGCCTTGTTTTTTTGGTGGGGAAATCTCCAGGTCCAGAACATTCCTGACATGTAGGAGATGTTGGCCATGTACTCCTCTTCATGTGGCAGGAGCCACTTTTGCAAGCTTGAGGGCTTGCTGTTAGTGCTGCTGCTGGTTATCACCAGGAGAGCCCAGTCGCAGGTCAGCTAGAGCTGAGTTTGGCATTAGAATAATCCACCACATCACTTCCTCTGAGCCCAAATGCCTGATGTCACACTACTGTGGTCCACGGGGCAAGAACTGACCACTTTCTCTCAGAAATACTCGAAAAGCAAGGACTAGAGACTGGCCCTGCAAATACTTGATCATACAAAGTGTTTTACGTACTTGACCAGTTCCCCTGCACTCTGGGAGAAGCCGATGTGCTGAAGTACATGGAGGGTTGGAAATGACAGAGGCAAACAAAGGAGCAGAAAAGCTAATGGGTTGCCTTCTCCCTCCTGCTGCTCTGTGGAAAGCTTTTATCTGTTGGACTCTTCCCCTCTCCTTCCTCCACAAACAAGGCCTAGGCCAGAGAGCATCTCTACACAAGGAAAAGCGCTTCCCCAGCATAGGTATAGCAGCAATACTACGATGGCAAAGTGCCTTGAGACAGCTATACCAGTTTAACCCTGCTGGTAGAAGCCCTGCCTCCCCAACACAACTTTCCCCGTTGTGGCTAAAGCCTTCGTCTGCCTCAGACACATCGTGCTCCAGCGGTATCAGTGGCATTTATTCATATAGGTTTCCAGAGCATCAGTGCTTCTTGTGGGGGAGGAAGGAGTTTATTTCTGCATCCCCAACGAAAACAACATGCAAAACTTCTGGAGTCCCAAGTGGCTTTTCCAGCTCCTGTTACCGGTCTGGGTTTCCCTTGCACTCCAGAGACAGTGTCACTGTGATGCCAAGACGGATAGCTCACCACAATTTATACCTGGACTCGGTCAGCACAGAGCCTCAGCCCTCTCCAGCTTGCTCATTATTTACTGCATTCTGCTTGCTGACTTAATAGTGTTTTGTCCTGTCCTTGAATCCTGCATGGATGGATTCAGAAAAAAAATCAATGTGCCCTGACCAGCAGTCCTGCTTCCTGCAGCACAGGGGATTTCCGAAGTGCCACGGTTTCTAGTATTTATTTGTTTTCTCTAAGTTATTAGCATGACAGGGCTAATTGTGATGTTTCAGGTGCATTAAATCTTGCTTTCCATACTCTTAAAGCAGTAAGGGAACAAAAGAGTTAGAGTTATAAAAACAGAGCACAAATAAATACCAGCTTCCAAAATGAAAAATGAATGGCACAAATAAAAGGCACACTAATCCCTGTGTACCTTGCTTATTTATAAAGTGCTACCATTGTGTTAACAACGTACTAATGCAAAATGAAGGAGCAGGGTCTGCGAAGCTCAAGAGTTCTCCACTGTGGCTTAATTAGGCAGGCAGCTACGGCTTCCCCATCCACCACCATAATTAGTGGGTACTGGTGAAGAGCAAGCATCAGTGTGACCAGACCTTGGGCCAGCCAGGGCTTTGTATTGGGCCGTGCTGGCACAAGGTTTGGTCTGTCGGAAGGATGCGGATCAGCGCGAGGGACTGTGCTGGCACTGTGCTGAGACAGGGAGGTGTTTTCTTTACATTCATATACAACATGGCTATGGTGGCAAACTTTAAAGCACAGTCACCTCACTCTGTGGTGTCCTCATCCTACCTGAGCAATACTGTCTGCCTGCTGACAATGAAACCACGGTGTGCTGTGGGGACTGTGTGGTCTCATCGGCTGGTGCAGCAACTGGGACACCGAGTGTTAAAGCATTCAAATATGACATTTAACAATAAATGGACTCATCTAGTATTCACAACTCTTTTATTCAAAGCATAGTATTTATAGTCACTACATCGTCTTAAATCTAGGGTGTAAAGGCTATCCCCTGACAAGGTTTACAGACTCGGGGGATATAAAGAAGCAGCAGTGCATTTCCAGGGGATGGGATCTGGAGGCTTTGCTGCTCTGCTGTAGTGCTGACACCTTGTCAGAGGGAAAGGTCTGGAGAGAGGTTTCCTAGAGAGTCCCCTTGGTAGATGGCAAAGCCCTTGGACACCAGGGCTCTGTGATGATGTGTTGCAGAGCTGCTTGCAGCTGAGCTGAGGCTGCTGGCTGCCCTCAGCATACTGCATCTCAGCCTACCTCTGGGCCTCCCCCTCGGCCCTTTAAGCTTGAAGACATGAGTCCAGGCTCCTGCTACAGAAAGCATGTGCGAACTGCGTGCAGGGTGCTGCGCATACCCCATGAGCCATTTCTATGGTTACTGTCCCACCAAAATAAGATCTTCCTGCCCATCGCTTCCCTGCCTCACTGTGTTACATCTTGTCATCCTGCTCTGCATCCAAAAACTCAGCTGGATTCACCCAGAGAGAAGAAAGCAACAGCACTGCCACAGGGAAAGGTAGCAGAGCAGGTTTTAAAGAGGCAACAGATGCAGACCTGGGTCCCCTGCCAAAGCAATTGTCCCTGTCAAAATCCCAGCACTGCCTGGAAATAGGGAATGAGTGGCTTTCATCTCATTTAGCACCCAGGGCTTATGACTTCGGTTCTGGCAAACATAAAGTGTCTGAGATCAAGTCCCTCCTGAACCACTGGATTTATGGGCTGCTATGAAACTGGTGGGTCCCTCCCACCAAAAAAAAAAGAAAGGAAAACAATCCAAAAAATCCCATTAGGATGCTTGTTCTCCTCTCAGAGACCCAGTGAGCAGCCAGAAAGCAAGGCAAGCCATAACCAACTGTGTGCACGGTCCCTGGCTGAGTGAGGAGGCAGCAGCAGCAAGGTGTGAAGGGAGGGTTCCCCAGTGCTGGTGGCAAGGCAGAGTCCTTGCTGGCCTCACCTTGCAGCAACACAGAGGCGGGATTGGTAGCGATGTTGCCTCCTGTATGGGTCTTTGCCATCCCCATGGCACTGGCTGCTGAGCCTCTCTTCATGGGGAGAGTGGGCAGATTCACAGCAGAGGTTCTACCTGTGGTGGACTGGAGTAAAATCTCCTCTTCATTGCAATGCAGGCACAGTGCGGTGTTGGCTGGCATAGCTCAGACACGAGAGCACCCTCAGGGAGGGGACTTTTCTGTCCCCTGCTTGCAGTGAAGCGGTGGCACAAACAATCAGCTGGTATGAAAATGAATTCCCCATCCCTGGACCCTTAAAAAAACATGGGTTTTTTTTGTACTTGGCAGGGTCTTGCTTCAGCAAAGAGGTTTTGGCCACTGGAGTGCATAGCAGATGAAAGGAAGAGGCTGGGATCCACGCTGAACCGGCCTCCGTGCTGGCATTACCATGCTGAGCCAATCCATCTCCATTAGAGTTCACAGCCTCTTTGATCAATCTCATCTTTAAAAATACCAGTGCTCCGGAAGGCTCGGGAGCTGCTTAATGTTCCTTCATTATTTTTCAAGCCATTAAAAACAGAGGTATTTGCTGCTGAATACTTTTTGTCTTGTTTTGAAGTAAAATGGAGAAGAAGTGGAATGCTAAAAAAGCAGATTAAAATGATTAAAAATAACAGAGCAATGAAAGTCAAACTGTTGGCTCTAAAAATGTTGATGTGTTGCGTTGCTGTGGGCATTATATTCATATGAATGAGAGCGAAGGGCCCTGCTACCTGCCTCTGTGATGAACTGTGTGTGTCATTACACATGGCTGTTGCATTAAATCTGGGAGGATTGCCGTCTGTTTGTGCAGCAGCAAGGGCTGCTGCTTTGATAATACAACACAAGGTGATTCCTGCATAAAGCAGACTCATCTGGGATCAGGTTTTGGGCACAGGAGGGTTTTTCTTTTTTTGCCACTTGCCTATTTTCTTTTCCAAAGAGCCCTGTGAATTGCTGGCCTGGGCTGGCTGTCAGGTGTCACATCTCTCCCAGGTCTGCAGAGGTGCCCCATACATGTGCGTGCCCACCCAGCTCAACACTGATGGAGGCTTGGCCAGAGCTGCAGGAACCCGCTGCTGGAGTCTCGCTTTTCTGTCTCTGCTGAGGTCTTTACCCTAGCAGCAGATCACATGTCAGCGGCAGGGCTAGGTAACTTCCATTTCAGCCACAAGGAACTATGCTCATATACCTAACAAGGATTAAAAGACCATCCAAAAGCTGTGGTGTTTCTTGTGAAATGACTGTGTGGTTTTAGGGTACTTGTTGGTGAATACATTTTACTTGCCAGCCTGCTGCACATTTAGCACCATTGTGGATAGGCTTGATAGGTACCGAATGGACATGCGGGCTGAGCACTTTTACATGCCTGATGAATTCATGTCCAGTAGCTGCCAAAGGCTGTTTGCCCCTCACCTTCACTCTTTTTTGTGATGGCTAAGCCGGTGCACTGCTTGATTTGCCCGTGTGCTTTGGCTCAATCTCATCCTTGCAATGGGATATGAAGCAAATATTTATTAACTCCTTCCCTTTCCACACCATGGCTTCTAACGGAAAGAAACTGAGGCCATTGGGTCAAGGGAAGATGGGTTGTTGCAGGACTGGGTCATCACTGAGGGTGGAAGGACGAGCCTACAGACAAATTGGGTCAGCCCCACTCCTCACACTTGTGTGCAAAACAAAATCTTCGTCATTTTGAGAGAAAGCTTTTTCTGGTTAAACACAAATCTGTCACCATTTACTTTCTAGGGAGCATTTGCAGCTGTGGACAGCTTCACAACGGGGCCCAAGGCTGGGGCAAAAATCATTTCAGTGTGTGTAAAGGTGTAGGGTTTCTCTTTGCCAGGCACACTCTCACCTTCTTTTCCTCAACTGTGTCTTTTGCCAGGCTGGTGCTCAGCCAAAAGCACGAAAAGGCTGAAATGAGAAGAGAATTTGGATGCTTCATCAAAGCTTACCTGAACCCCACTGGTTTGCAGAGCAGGGCTGTGGCGCCAGCCCTCGTGAGGCTCCTTATGAAATGCTGGCCGCTTCTGGCTCTTCTTTCCAGCCTTCCCAGATGTGAGCAGAGCTCCCTGCATGCTCCTGGCACCTCTCCAGCCGGACACCGGCACTGCTGTGCTGCCTGAAGATGGAACAGCACCATGAGGTGGGGCGAGGGACAAGGGGACTCGCTTGCCAGTGGGGCTGAATTTAAGTGCCTGGGATGCCTTAACCCAGCATGGGAGTTGCAAAGATGGTTATGCATGCAGACCAGGCTGCACCTCACTTGACTGAGGACCATAAAGGGCAAAGATGTAAGGCTGCAGACTTACATACAGCAACAGCCTATGCACATGGCTCTGAACCTCTTGGGAATGGACCAACCTTCCTGGGGGCTTCTTGCATGAGGATGGGCAGGGGATGCCAGGCCATGTAGTGGTGCCCATCGCTAGCAGCCTCGGTGGGTCTCATTTCTGTGAGTGGTCCCTCCCGCTGCCTGTGCCCCGAGAGCAGTGCCTCAGCCCTGTCCCCTTCTCCTGGACCATTTCCCACAAGCACAACTTGCTCAGCTTGTTGGCCGGTCACAGCTGGTGCTGTGTGGCTGTGGCTCGCAGGATGCTTGTGGCACAGTGGGCAGGCTGCAGTGTGGGGCTCAGAAAGCACGTTACAGAGGTTTGGCTGAGATCCGCATGTGAAGTTTGAAAAATGGAGCCCTGGAAGATCCTGGAACCAAACGCCTCTGAATGCTGGAGGAGCTGGAGGGAACATGGAGTCTAACGCTGATCCAGGTCCATGGGTATATGGCAGCAGCTATAAACGTGCTTAGGATGTGTGGATTACAATCTGAATGCTAATGTGGCCCCTTTCTTCCAAATGGAGAGATTCCTGGCTATTGCAGAGCAGAAGGATATTAAAATGGATTGGATTATTATATATTGGACATAGCAGCAGCTGGGGTGTATGGCAGGGCAGGTAAATATTCCTATCTGAAAGTGTGGCTTCTGCCTATTCATCAGTAAAAGCATATTTCTGACATTCCTTCTGGAACAGCTTCATAGCAATACCCAGCCTTCTCTGTGGAAGCCCAGATATACAGCAGCAGCTCCCAGAATGGCAAATCTGCCTTGTTCTTCCTTTAATTACCTCACTGCTTATGGGGAAAAAAAATAAAAAATTGACACACTTTTCTTGCAAGTGGAGATTAAGCAGAAATTCAGCTTCAGTTCTAAACTGCGTAGCTTCCAGCTCCGATTTAAACAAACAGCTAAAGAAATCCCTAATGCCTACAGCCAGCAACCTCTGGCCATGTGGAGGTTCCCCACATCATTAGCCTGACTTCCTAAGGTGACAGCTGCAGACAGCACCTAACCCTGGCGTGAATTATCTGTATTGGGAAAAAAAGAGAGAGAAAAGGCTGTGCAGAGACAGGACCCCAAACCTTGGCTTCTGCTGCAACCTTCCTCAGCAACGAGTCCAGGGGATCTCAGTGGGTGACCGGCACGTTGGGTCAGTGTTGGAGCTGAGAGGACTGCAGCCAAACCCAGGCTTACTGGGAGCTGGCTCAAACACTGCTATAGCAGCCAGATCCCCAGTGAGCCTGGAGCAGGGCCTGAGCTGACCCAATCCCGATCCCAGGCTAGAGATGGCTTGCGCCTAGCCAGCCCCGAGTGTGGCCAGAGCAAGCACGGGTCTGTCTGTGCCTATCCTCCTGGCTGTGCCATGGAGGCTAAAAGGATTTAGCCCACAGGAGCACATCTATTTCAGATCTCCCCCTGGATCACTGTGGTTTTCAGATTTTATATGGAGGCCAAGCAAAAAGGGTCCTGCTCCTCAGATGAGGGATCCAGAGCTGGGTTTGTAAGGAACTAAAGATACACCTCTGCTGCTGTCACCAGCATGATGCGAAGACACCCCAAATACCTCAGAAGCTAAAAATGGTTGATTAAGATTCCCAGCTAAAATATTACAGAGTGGTATTGCAGTTGTGGTTTTGCTGCAGAAAGACACCAAAACACAGTATTTCATCCTGCTGGACAGTGTCCAGCTACTAGCCCACAGCACATCCCAGAGTGATGGAGGTTACTGTGGCTCCTCACTGGCTCCTGTGTAAATAGCAGCATCCCCAGAGGGTCAGGAACAGAGCGTGAGGGACACAAGAGTCTTGGGGGGAGAACATCCACTTGGGAAGGTGAAGTCCCCACATCAATGAATAGTTAATATGCTAATACTATTTAATCACTGATTTATATTTAACCACTTTGAGGGCATATAATATATATGCATTTGTGCTCCTCCCTGTGCAGAATGGTCCCTGAGTCCCCTAGTGAACGATACTTGAATTTGCCTTCCCCATAGAAATATTTCCTTTTGGAAGTGACGATATGAAGCAGATATTAATGAATTTTTAGAAACAATTTCTTCATACTTTTTTCCCTGCCAAAGCTGTTTTCCAGTTTAAACTTCAACTGAACCGAATAATCTTGGCTTCCTACAAGCTGCATTTCTCCGTGAATAAATAATTTTCCAGTTCTCCCTCCTTCAGATCTTATGTCCCATGGTATGCTTGGAATATCTCTGCATAGATGCACGGCATCATTTTCCATATGGATCTGCACTCAGTTCCTTTATAGTTTGACATAAATGATTACACAAAATTAGTGCCTGAGTATGGGGAGTGCAAATGTTCTTGAGCATCCTCCCTGGAGCTCTGCAGCATTGTGATCTGGGCCACCAGCTTCTCACCATGAAGACAGTTGCTGGCTCTCACTGCATACGATGCTTGCTGCTACAGGCAGTGCTCTCAGCATAGGCAAAGGCCAGCTCCCTCGTCCACCCCATCACACTGCCCTCCTCTTCCTCCTGATTAGAGATGTCATCTCTACCACCCTGCCAGGCTCCTGACAGTGTGGGAAGCCTGAACACAGATGTTCCTCTTGATCCCAGCCTCACCCTTGGCAGCACAGAGTGCTGTGCTCCCTCCCAGACATGCCACTGAGCCAAAACACACACACAGGGGTTTATTTTTAATTCAGCCCTTCTCATAGCAGCCTAAGTTGTGTAATTCCTGCCCTTTCCTTTCCCCTTCTCTCCTCTTCTTTCGATGGCAGTGCACACTCAGGTTACACCCATCCTGGGCACATTGTGCTGTGGAGCTGTGACTCTATTTTTACACCTCCTCCTAGCTCAGCTGCTAGCTCCATGGTTTTTGATGCCGTAGGCAAACTGGAAAAAGAAACACCCGTTGTAGCCCAAAGCTGCACACAACCAACAGCTCCCAAACCCCTGCCTGAGGCTGCCTTGACCGCTTTGCCTGTGAGGTCTGTGCACGAGGGCTTTCCCCTGCACACAGCGCTGCTGGCCTCGGGCTGGGTCAGCCCTTTCAACCGCTGTCTCCCTGGCTCTGCTTCCAGAGCCTGGGAACCCCCAGCTCCCTTTGCTGCCTGACCTCTGAGACTGGGTGAGACCCTGAGGCTCCTACCTATGAACTGCCACTTGCTCTTCTCCAGAAGCAAATGTGACAGAGGTTCCTTGTGACACCTTGGTGCTGCTTTGCTTTGGTTGGGTTGTGCGCATCTCCTCTGCTGATGCTTTCTCGTTGCAGCAGTGGCTGAGGGGTTGAAGGTAGGGCACCTTCTCTGTGGTTGCTGCACAGAGGAGAAAGCTGAGCTACTAGAGAGACATCAAAGCATTTTTTATCACTTCTGTCCACTCTTGCTATGCTTCTTGAATTATCCTTGGTCCCTAATGGTCATGGGCACTGCAGCCACCAAGGGCACAGACACACAGGAGCACAGCTTTGCCTCCTTCAAATCCCAGAGTATACTTCAGTATTCATAGAACAAAAGAATAACAAAATCAGCTAGGTTGGAAACGACCTTTAAGATCATCAGGTACAATCATTACCCCAGGGCTGCCAAGTCCACCACTAAACCATGTCTGAGGGCCTCATCTACACGGTTTCTGAACAGTTCCAGGGACGGTGATTCCACCGCTTCCCTGCGCAGACTGTTCCAATGCCTGGCTATTCAGCGCCTCTTGGGACGCCCAGAATCGAGACCCTCTCCCGACCGCTCGGACGCTGTTTCTGCCCGTGTGGCTGCTGCTCCAGACGCCGTCTCCCGGCGGCTGGCTGCAGTTTCGGGCCGCACACATTCGCAGCCTGCAGCCGCAGCCCGGCCCGGCGGGGAGGGGACCCGGGACTCCCTCCCTTCGGGTACCGGGGGAGAGGCCCTTCTGCGGCACCAGCGATGGCTGTGCTTGAGTTGATGGCTCCAAAGTGCTCGGCGCAGGGCAGGAGAAGAAAAATTAAAACAGAAGACAACTGCAATGTAATTAATGCTGTAACAACTTGTTTCCCCCTTGGAGAATTATACCATTAGCTGCTTCAATTGTGCATGAAATATAAATTACATTACTCAGAGGCATCGTGTCTAAGCAGACACAATCCTAAGTGACATGGCTTGCCACAGTGTATCATGCTCCCTGGTCAAAATTAACAGGAGCCCGGTTGCCTGAGGCTAGCAGATACTCATTCGGATATCAAAGTTATAACCATGGTAGTTCAACTGCCTTCCTGCTGCAGGGGATTTCCCAGGGGAAAGCAACGTAACCAAGCTCTATCGCCTGGTGAGAGCAACTCACAGGCTTGAGAAGTGCTGTTGTACTCCTGGCAGCTTTGCATTTCGGAGCTTTAACAACTCAGGGACACCGTAGCGTCGCTGACCTCATGCCCACCTCTGATTTGTGCGCATCTGGTTTCTGTTTGCCAGCAGACAAAACCTGACCAGGATCGTGGCTCTAAGCAGGGCAAGTATTGATAGTGAGATCTCGGCAGAAGGGTGGCTGAGGTGTAAAAGGGACTTGGAGGGCAAGAATCTTCCCCTCCCACTGAACTAGGACCTTTTTTGGGAAACAGGCAGCTTCAAGTTCCTGTACTTGCCTGGCTCCACTAATTTTGAGGTTAGCAGCTGGCTAGAAGACATACTTTATTCTCCTCGGATGCCCGTCTATAATGAATGATTGCAACCCCGCAGCCTCGATTAGCTGTGTTTGTGAAGAATAATTTGCTCCACTGTTGGAATAGCATGCCGATTTTTTTTCCTAGTCACTTAATATGGACCCTTAGAGCTGCAAACACTGAAAACACAGACAGAAAGTGAACTGCAGTTTCTCTTTTCTGTCTCTGGAAGACTAGCTTTTGCCTTAGTTTGCCTTTGAAAAGTTGAAATCAGACAAATCTCTTCCTTGGGAAAAAAAAAAAAAAAGATGGAAAAAGAACAGTCTTGACAGCCAGTCAGAGCAGATCAGGCACTATCTGCTGACACAGGGCCAAATCCTGGATCCACAAGGTGCTGTGTCCCATTAAATCAAAGGGAAATGAGGATGCTCAGCACTTTCAAGGCTGAGGTTTTGGCATTTCAGCATTTTACCAGTAACATTGCCTGAGAACTGGCAACGCAGAGTTGTCAGTCAGTTGACTGTGGTGTCCCACGGTGAGGATCTGATGCTGTGCAGGAGATGGCTTAGGCTGGGTACCACACACAAGATATACTTTCTGAGTTGCAAAACCTGCAGCACCATTTTCTTTGCAGGGGCCATATATGTGTGAGTTTTGCCAGTAACATTGCGAGCAAGGTAGTGGCTGAGTGTCAGAATTCAACAGCAGGTGCTGACAGGTCTTATCCCATGCAGTTTTGGTCTTTTGGTTCCCTGTGATCTCTGCTCCTTGGTAAAGCAGGAAGAGTGCATGCCAAGTACCTTGCTCTAAGCCAGCAAACCTGTCTGTCAGCAGAAGGAAAATGATCTTGGTCCAAATTGACTTTGGAAGGAAAGGTTGTTTTCTCTGTCTCTCATCTGGCTCAAAATCCAGGCAGCCAAAATGTCTTTACTCCAGAGAAACGATTACTAAATCCAGTCAATGAGAAAAACTGGGATGCTTTCAAAAGGAAGACTCTCCGCCTCTTTCCTATTTTTGATTTTTGAAGGGTTCAAATTGCAAGATGCCTGGTTTTAATAGAAGTATTTAATAGAGAAGCAAAATCATGTCCAAGCACATGTCTCCTGAAACACAACCCCCCTCCTTATTCAGGGAAGATGCTCTCTGTTGCTGGTGTATGCCATGTATCCAAAGCATGAGGGCGGTTATCCTGGTCACTGCTGGAAGTCGAACATGTGAATGTGCGGTCAGAGGGATCTGGAGGCTTTAGTTCAACAGTGGGGCAATCCCAGCGGGACAAATGTAATGCAAGGTACGACAGGGGCACCCTGTGCAGCGGGAGAGTGGGGATATGGCTGCCTCTCTGACAAACAGAAAACCTTTCCAAGGGTTGAAATACCACGGCACCTTTCCTTCTAACCCTCATCGACTTCTCTGCAGCAGCCAGAATGGCAGCAAAGGTTTCTGAAGAAAGGGCAGAGATGATGGAGGGAAAAGGGAATTTTCAGCAGTGTTGGTCTATGAGAACCAGGCACCTGGCTTGCCACATGCATCTGGAGAAGTCTCCCCTGCCCCCACTGCTACAGCTGATGCAAATACACCTAAAAATGTGTCAATATTCACAACACAGCACTTCAGAAAAAAATAGCTGGAGGAAATCAAACATGTTGCTTCCTGAGAAGACCAGGGAATATCCATTCCCAAGTGCTGAGCAAGTTCATCTATTATACATTTCTATCTATCTATTCTGCTGACTGCCTGCTTATCCCCTGACTAGCTATGCAGGACAGACATCCTGATTCTATGTCCAGCATAGGAGAACTGCATCCACCAAAGGGACACTCCTATATCCACGGGTTCACTCTCCCAAAACATTGATATGTCAGCACTCTTTCAGGTACAATTTTATTGGCAATGTGTCCTGGGCTGTAACAGTTATTTTTCTCCATCCTAGTAGCTGGTGCAGTGCTGTGTTTTGGCTTTAGTCTGCGAACAGTGCTGATGTTGCTAGGTAGTGCTTACACCGATCAAGGACTTTTCAAGTCTCATGCTCTGCCTGTGAGCAGGGGCACGAGAAGCAGGGAAGAAGACAGGACACCTGACCCAAATTGGCCAAAGGGCTATTCCATACCACAGCACGTCATGCCCAGTGTATAAACTGGGGGGAGTTACCCAGAAGGCCCAGATCGCTGCTTGGTTGGGGCCGAGTATCAGTTGGTGGGTGATGAGCAATTGTATTGTGCATCACTTGTGCTTATTGTTTTCTTTTCCTTTTCCTCTTTTGTTCTCTCCCCTTGTTATTTCCCTTATCATTATTGGTGGTAGGAGGTTTGTATTATACTTTAGTTACTGGACTGTTCTTATCTCAACCCATGGGGTTTGCATTCTTTCTATTCTTCTCCCCATCCCACCTGGAGCAGGAGGGGAAGGAGTGGATGAATGAGTGTCTGCGTGGTTCTGAGTTACTGGCTGGGCTTAAACCACGACACAAGGGAAGATCTTGACTGTCGCTTGCGCTTCGGCAGCAGCCAATGTAGGAAGTAGCGATATAAATTCTCCTTCTCATTAAACGTGTCTGCCTGACTGATGGACGCCGTTAGAATTACACAGCGGATCCAGATTTGTGGGTCTGACAGTAATAAACCAAATTTTCATATAGAATACATGTCTCGGAGGGGTGTTGGACGTGCTTTATTTCCGTGAGTTATAGGCGCTGCGTGACACAGGGATGGTGCTGGCCACCACTGAGGGGAACGGTCACTGAAACCAGCCCAGCCCTGACAAGCAGAGCTGTGACCTCGCAGCCATGCACTGCATTCACTCCCCAAGAGGTGAGCTTACCCACCACTTCTGTTCATCCAAAAACCCTTTTAATCTGAAAAGCTGCCCTGTACTGTGCTGTGACAGTCTTGGTGGGAACAGGCAGGAAAGGGAAAATCAGGCATGGGAGCACCTGAGCGTGTCTCCCAGACCCACCATCACCACTCCTGTGCCTGGTAACCTCTCCAGAGAGCCACTATGACTGTGTGAGTGGTGGGAAAACCACTGCAAAGACCAGGCTACTTCCTTTTCTTCTAAAGGAAAAGTGAGCTGAAGGTGTAGGTGCCAGGTCTGGGATACAGTGAGGCAAGGCAGCCAGGACACCTGGAGCTTTGTTTTCTGAATTGCTACAGCAATACCTGGGGTTAGATGCTGGAGCTGTTAATCCATCTGTATGGCTGCCAGTGGTGGAGTGGTGCCAGAAGAAAAGGTCTGCAGATTTTCCCAGTGCAACTATTTCTCAATACTGTCCTCTGTCCTGCTGTTTCAGGTGGGATAATAAAAGAGGTAGACTATTTCCTGGTCTTACTTTTGCACTTTGAGCTCCTGTTTCGCACACAAGGTTTTTCTCTCCTCTCTTGTCACAACTTCTTCCCAGCAACCTGTCTCCTCCTGGCCCCACATAGCCACTGTGCTGACCCTTCAAGCCCAAGGTGTAAGGTGCCATACCCCCCAGCTGCCAGCCTGGGGGTTGTTTCAGACTGTCCTCTGCTGTCTCCCTCCCAGGCACTAGATAATGCTTGGGAAACCCTGGGACAGCTCACACTCACTCCCATTAGACGCTCCTTGTCTAATTTCAGGCCCTGAGCCCTGCACTGCCAGGCTGCCGAGCCTCATTCTGGATGTGTATCCGGTGGTCCTGTGCCCACCGCCTGTGCCATATGAGCATCACTGGTCTAATAGTCTATTTGCTGCTGTGGTCATGAGCTCCTCCACTGGCTTGGATTGCTGCAAATGAGTCAGCCAGCAGCAGCTTTGCTTTCAAAGCCCTCTTGACAATGCTTTCTTCCCCGGTGGAAGCGTCAGAGGAAATTCCCCTTGACAAGGTTGTTGGCCATGGTAAATCAACTGGGAGCATGTGGAGTGGAGGGCTCTGGCAGGTCCCATGTTTCTGGTCAAATCCTGTGGCCCATGGTGGAGGAAGGTCCTTGGCACAGTGGCTGAGTGGTCCAGGCTGCCGTGCCACAGGATTCCCTGAAAGAGGATTAGGTCAGTGCACTGAACAAAACGGAGGGTGAGCAGAAAGCTTGATCATTTTCGGATTGCTCGTCACAGCTGCAGACAAAAAGGTGAAAAGAGGGAATTGTAAGATTACCGTGAAAGCAGGTCAGGCTTCAGGAAAGCAGGCAGCTGGTGGATGGGCTTGCAGCGTGCCCTCCCACCAGGGCCCCATCCAACCTGACCATGCTCATGGATGAGGCTGGGCACATGCACTGGGTGTCAGAGGGCTCGTTGTGTGAATGATGGGCAGGACAGGTCCTGAGCTTGGGTCAGGTATGTGCTCCACTGTGCCTCGCTGTGCTGTAGGCAGCACGGGCACCGTGCTTCCCACCCTGCCCTTTATGTTGGGATGCAAGGGGAAGCCTGCGGCAAGCCATTTTACTACCTGCACATGGGAAGGCTTGAGGGAGCACTGGGCATCCTCAGGATATCTGCTGAAGGGAAAAAAACAGGGACAGTGAGACAGTGGTTAGGCAGGTTATACAGAGATGGGTCCTTGTATTTGCTTTTTGGATCTATTTTCTCCATCAAAGAGTGTGGGCAGTTTCTGTGTGGATTCTGATCCCGTTATTATGTTTGTTTAGGCTAATATTTACCGTGCAGTTCTCTGCCAGTCCCAGCCTTTCTCCCCAGAAGTGCCTTTGGGGTTCCCATCCTGACAAGGTTCTTGCAGAGAATGCAGTAAGTGCTTACCCTCGTGATGGGGCTCCACCTTGCCCTGATTACCTGGAGGAGTCTGCTGTTTCTGAAATGGTGACCTTTCTCAGTCCTGGGGCTGTACAGAGTTTTATATTGTGTTTTAGGATTTGCATTTTTATTTACTATGTGTTTCATCGAACAGCCATTCTCTAGCACAGATTTGTAATGCCTTGGAGGAGATTTCCTCAGTCTCCCCTCTCCTCCATGTAATTTAAAAGTAATATTTGATAAAACGAAGCTGATTTTTGTGCATTTCCCAGTTGATCTCCCAGAGTGATTGCATGACTTCTAATGCCTTATTCTCCTTCCCCAAGCCCTGCATTATTCCTACAGGCCCTGCAGCCTGCTGCTCATCTGTATTGTGATAGTGGATGTCTGGAAAGAGAGGAAACAAGAGAGAAAAGAGAAAATTGCAAAAATCAAAACCGTGAGCCCTTCCCTGTGCCTTCAGAGACCAAGCAGTGGTCATTTGCCAGATAAAAGCCATGTGTTGCAACACTTCCCAGAGATGCCTGTAATGCTGATCTGAAAAACCACCCTGAGCTAAGACTCATTTAAAATCCCTCTTGGCAATTTCAGATTTTGCATTGAAGAAAAGGTCTTAATTCCTACCTGTCAACAAAATCCCTTTCTGTGTATTTCAGTGTTCAAGGAGGTCGAGATCCAGCCTTGCAGTTCTTGCTTTGCTCTTTGACAGACTGAATCAACCCTAATCTTCCTGGCAGGGGACTGGCTATGCCCCATCCCTGAGCCAAGCAGCAGTGCCACGCAAAGTGCCTCCACAAAGCTCGGGCAGAATCGTGCCCCTATATGCACACAACGATGAATGGGGCCTTCTCCTTCCATGCTTCCTCACAAGCAAGGAAACAGCCACAAACCCTCACCCCATTTCACCCCACAGTCCCTCCAGCACAGAGGGTCCTCTCCCCCAGCTCTTGTCCATATGGGCACTGCTCTTTCCTTCCCACAACCTGCCTTCTCTGCTTTTCCAGCACGGGGTGGTCACCTCCCAGTGCTGCAGGGCTCAGCGATGCTCCGGTTCTTTCCTTTGTCCTTGTCAGCTCAATGTGAAGAAATGAAATGTTGGACCATTGTTTTTTGGGCTAAGCATTCAAGATGTGATGCAGATCCACCAAAGTGGCAAAAGGTTACACCAGTGAAGCTTCAACAATACAAGCTTTATCACCAATGGATATGGGATCCTTTCCTCTTGGGGTGAGTGGGTTCTAAATCATTTCCCAAAATCAGATAGGAAAAGCTTTTTTCTTGGGTAAAACTTTCTGATAAGAACAAGGCAAATAAAGAGCCTTTTCTGCATCTGCCAGAGGGGAAGGAAATGGTATGGCTTTACCCTTGAGGCAGGTGATATGCTGGTCTGAAACAAAGTGATTTTACTCACATTTGCTCTTCCTTCCCACGTTTTGCAGGAGTCAGACAGCAGCAACTGGAGCTGTAGGATATTAAAGGACTTGGCAAAGTTATCATAGATTGTGACATATTTATCAGGAGCTTGAGCTCCTCTGAAAACCCTGACTGTACCAACCCTATCTGTTACTTGACTAAAACTACTCATAACAATTCATACCCTCCCGCAGCTTTTGCAAGGAGCTAAGAGCTGAGCTGTTCTGTGGGAGCCCTCCTTGACCGATATATTTCACTAATCTGTGTGTGGTAGATAAATACTATTGTTACAGCAAATACTAGTTTCACTTTTGATAAGCTGGGCAGAATTGTACCATACTGCCATGAAGATGATACAAAGTCCAAACCGTCTGGTTTGTTACCTCTAGTAGCACCAGGACTTCATGTCAGCACTTAATTTGAGAGTGCCAATTATACTTTATTTGGAACAGACCCTATCTGAGCCAGATGGTTCTGTCCTATAGTCATTTGGGTGCTAGTGCATAAAGGCTTGCAATATCGTAACATAAATGGGGATGTATATATCATTTCATGTCCATTCCAGCCTCTGCGGGACGAGTCGATTGGGTTTCTTACTGCACTTCCTACTCTCAGTGGGCGAATGGAGGCAGAGCAGAGTGAATCAAATGGCCATTGTGTGAGCTTTTCCTACAGAGGTGGCAGCCTGCACCAACCAAGTCAAACCAAAGTCATTGCCAGCTGATGCTGGCCACAAGTACTTCATGTATTTCTGATGTGACACCTTTCTGATGTTTCTCTCCAGCCAGGGCTTCACAGCTGTGGAAAGGGAGTGTGTGGGCACCCCTCCTGAGGTGGGCAAACAAACCAACAACCTCAGTGCCTCCGTTGCCCACTTGTGGGGTGAGCAAGGGTTGATGGTGCAACATACAAGTGGGCGGCAGGACCGTGGTGGGTACAAGCATGAGGATGTGGGGAGGAGAAGGTGGTTCCAAGCAGCTGAAGGAGATGGGAAGGAGCAGCAGGATTTTAGCTTCAGGAGCTAGAGGAGGATGTGAGGAAAAGGCTTTAGCTCTGGAGGCTACACAGCTCCTGGTGGAAGAGAAAGAGCCACAGAGGTTGTCCAGGAGCAAAAGGCACTCTCCTGTTCTGTGCTCAGAGTCTTGTTTGGACACAATCCAAACCCGAGCACTTTGTGGCTCAGACCCACCTACATGATGTTAGCTAAGCCTGTGTGTAAAGTTAGAAACAAAAATCCACAGTTCTGAAAATCAGAGGGCTTATGCAGACAGCTAAATATAGCAGTGAGTGTCTAAATTCAGGGCACCTCACTGAGGACCTCACGGCTTGCACGCCAGGGGCGTTCTCTCTGCTTGTGCTCTGCTTTCCCTCCAAGGATAACTTGACCTGGCTTGCACGGCATACCTCACATGTTTTGGGAGCATGAGAGGTTGTGGTAAGGAATATGGGAAGGGACAAACGCAGGAGATGTATATTGGGTGAAGGAGAATTGTGCTGTTGTCCCAGGTTGATCCCTCCAGCTCTGGAAAGTATGAGATCAGCCTTTCCAAGCACCTGCAGGCAAGCTGAGCTCCTGAGAGGGGGGTGGCAGGCACCCAGTGCTGCTGGGGGGCTGTGTGGGGGGCTGGACTTGGTGCCCAGGCAGCCCCAGTCTCAGCTCTGCTGCTGACTTCCCAGCTCCACTCCCTGCACTCAGGAAGGGGGAATTTATGATCCTGACCTTCTTCCTGCTGTCAGATGAGCTGATGAAAAAGTACTATCTAGGAATTGATTAGGGACCAGTCCAAATCACAACTATAAATCTAAATGCCCCCAATCAGGAGCTGCAATACAAAGTTGGATTTTAACGTCGACCTTATCTATAATAGGCTGAATCTGGATTCTCAGTCTCTTCCGGAACAGTTTAACTAAACTTTTCTGGTCCAGCTTCTAAATGCCTAAGCAGCAGGGAGTGAATTAGTGATCTCCAGCACTTCTGGAGTTAATCAAGAATAAATTGACTTTTTCAAATAGATTCAGCAGGTCTGGCCATAAATCGTTTGTATGTCTGTATGATAAAAAGCAAATATAAATTAAAAAAAAAAATTTAACCTTGCATGGTGTATAAAGAGAATACATAATATTCTTGAGCATAAATACATCTCAAATCAAATCCATTGTGTATACACAGAATACGTAATGTGTTTGCTTGAGACATTTACCTCAAGCTGAGGCCAAACCAGCAATCTTTTTATCACCAATATGGGTCTTTGCAACACCAGCTTTCTCCGCACTTGTGTATATACAATTTTGCAGGCCCAGTGCAGACAGTCCTCAAGTACATGTAGGTTTGCAAAGGATATATAACACTTCCCTGATATTATAAGCTCTGGAGTCAGCTGGTGAAGCTGGCTCGTGCAGCCTGAGAGGACAGAGCCTGTAGGCAGAAAGCAGCGTATTAAATGAAGAGGCATATATTCCAAGTGGAAGAAGAGGAAAAGGAACACAGGGGATAGGCTGGAGTTCAGATCATAGAATCATAGAATCAATGATAGAATGGTTTGGGTTGGAAGGGACCTTAAAGCTTGCCTAGTTCTAAACCCCTTCCACAGGCGGGGACACCTTCTACTAGACCAGGTTGCTCAAAGCCCCATCCAACCTGGCCTTGAACACTGCCAGGGATGGGGGAGCCACAGCTTCTCTGGGCAACCTGTGCCAGTGCCTCAGCACCCTCACAGTAAGGAACTTCCTCCTAATATCTGATGTAAATCTGCTCCCAGATCACCTCTGTCTGAGGGCTTCGGGCAGGAATGAGAGACAGCAGCAAGAACCACACTGACCTGATGACTGTAAAGCACTCCGGCTCATGCCACAGGGTGAGGAAAGAGGCTGTGGCCACAGGAGGCATAAATAAAGCCAAGTCACTGCCCTGTCTTTGTATGTGCTACGACACCATGCCCCTGGCCCGGCACAGTGCTGAACCATGCACTTCAAGCCAGCACATCCACCAGCTGGGCAGTGGGCTCTGGGGAGTATGGCACTGATATGCTGATCAGATGTGCTGATCCAGTCCAAGGCACAAAGAGAAAGAATCTGTCTGGGAAGTGACAGCAGCAATCACCCATGTCATGGTTCGCCTTCGCAGCGAGATGGTTCATTCTGTGATGGAGAAGGCTCCGCCTGGGCCAGAGGCTGCAGGGAGCTGGCCTGAAGAAGCAGAGATTGTGTTCATGTGCGTGCAAATGCTCATGCACACACACACGCACGTGTTTGTTCATGCTTTTCCTGGCCTGGTGTATGTCACATCTGCAGGTCGAGAGTTCAAGTCAGATAATCAGACTGTTATTATTGTGTTTGAATTAGTGTAGGGTTCATTGTCTGTGTCCACGTGGCAGGGCTCTGGTGTCAGGATAAACAAGTGCCTAACTGTATGTCTGGATGAGGAGCAGTGGCACACCATCCCCCTGTATATCTTGTTTGAAGCAAAACATGGGAAGCTGAGAGGGAAGGGGCAGAAATCAGATCCAGCCCCTCCTCTTGCTGGTATTCTTAGAGGTCTGAGACTGTCAGTCAGACCACGGCACCCACATGCCCACATGGCGACAGGGCTGTAGAGAGTGTGTGTTTCATAAGGGCATCGCTCACCAGAAATGTCCATGGTGAACCCTTCCTGAAACATGAAGGAAGCTGGTTCCTAGATGCTAGCCTTTTGCTTGAGGTCTGCTGCCTCTTTAATGTTAGCAAGATCCATCTCACCTCTATACTAACACCTTGTAAATGTAACTGCAATTCACAGGAAGCCAGCATGTGCCAGAACAGCCATGCTGCATGCAGGAGACCTACTATGAGAGTGATATTTATTCCCCGGTTCCAGTCACAGGCCAGAGAGCAGATTTATGAAAGGTTAATACCCCCTTATATGGCTGCTGTCAGCTCTCACTTCTTCCAGCAGCTACATTTTCGTCTGTCTTCCTCTACCCCCTCCTTCCCTTCTACCTAAGAAAGGCAGCTCCAGAAACATGAGAGGAAAGGAGGGAGGAAATGATGGCAGTGTTCCCAGCTGATCCAGGCACTGAAAGCGTGCTAACACCAGCAGCACTAGAAGTGCTCAGGGCTGCTCTCACTGAGCCACCAATCCTGGCTCATGGTTTGGCCAGGTCTTCTTCTCCATCTAGTCCCAGCAGTGGCAGCCCTCACCTGAAGTCTGAGCGGAACTCCAGCTACAGTTTTCTCCTCTGATCCAACAGCTTTGTGCTCCTTCAGTTACATAAATTGTTCTCCCCAAGTTTTGAGTGATGTCCATGTGAAGCCCCTCCAGCCACCTACATGCTCAGGTGGTATGGAGCCATCCTAGTGATTTCACACCTTGTTTCTTGGGACCACTTTTGTATACGGGGTGAGGGTGTTCATGATGAGGGAATAAACAGTTCTACAAACTTCCTCCCTTAACCCTTGATTTCCTCACCTGTCTCTTTCAGGTGACAATAATAGAATTTGACATTGTGGCATAACCCGTTAGTCATCCTGCCAGACTAGCAATTTGGTCAAATGACAAACTTTCAATCATTTGAACAAATGGCTGTTTCGCGAGGGCATTTGATCAAATGATTAAAGCTAGAAGGCATTTGGCCACATGACTGAAGATGCGATCCTGGCTCTGGACAGGTAGCAGAACAGACTTTTATAAAACAATCATACTGGAGTGTAATTCTCATGAGCTTTGATATGAAGAGGTCCTGCCCGCCACTGACGCTGTGAAGGAACATAGGTTTCCCTGCCTTCTCCTCCCCGAGTGACCAGTCTCATGTCCAGGGTGCTTGTGTTTGACACCAAAGGCACAGGGGTGCTTCCTGACCCCTTCGGCTGTGGGAGATGGGCTGAGGATTGGATGGTCAGAGTGAGGAAGAGCGATGCAGGTGTGAGGATGGAGGGGAAGCAGCAGCACAGCTGGCCATGGTATGGTGCCCCAGGTGTGACTGCTTGGCCACCCTACATGGCCTCTGTTCAAAGCACCAAGAAAAGGCCCCTGCCTTTACCAGTAGCCCTGCCTTCCCAGTCTGAGTGCTAGGGAAGGTCAAGAAGGGATTTTCCTCCTTGCTTGCCTTTGTTTTTAGCAGGCATGAAGCTGTTTGAAAGCCAAGCCTTTGGTGTCAGTGAAGCAGTAGCCAAGGAGCCTGGCAGGACTGCTGCTGCTGCTTAGGTGGTATAGGTCAGCCCAGGACAAGTTTTGTCATGATATAACGGGTGACGGCATGCAAACTCCCTGCCGTCATCCTGCCTTCACCTTTGCCTTCACATACGACTGCATTAGGAGTGCCTGGAGGGGAGGGTATCACAGCAACCCAAAGCAAGGGCTAGGGTCCTGCTGCTCTGCATGGGGAGCAAGCATGGAAGGATCTGAAATGTGGTTCTCCCTCTCATGTGCAATGGAGAGCATCTGGGGAAATTTGTATTCAGAGGTGTGTCTGGGGTCTGATCTCTCCCCCAGAGATCCTCCTGGGCACCTTATCCATTCCCAGTCTGTCCTCTTTATTTATGACAGCAGGATAAACACTTTCCAGGCAGAGAAGTGACCACAATCCCTCTTCTGTGGAGCTGACAAGCTATGACTGGAGAGAGAGACAATGTTTATGGTGAAGAGTTTCCTGCAGTTACAGAGAGGTCAACAGGATGCTTACCAAAAATAAGGTTCAGTTCATTGAATTAATGAAGTTCAAGCAGACAGCAGAGAATATACAAGTGAAGAAAGGAATAAAGCTTCTAAGCAACAACCACTGTGATGAATTTAGACAGTATTCCCAAATCACGATACTTGATGCTTTTGCCAAAAGGTAAAAAAGCAAACCAAATAAAACCAAGAAAGCAGAAAAAAGGACCATTTCCTGACCAAACTCATTGCTCAACTATTGGCTCTTTTCAGGTTCTCCTGCACATTCGCAAGAAATGTGACCTTTGAATGCTGTTGCTGGGGGTAGGCCTGGCTCCTCAGAGGGATGGGAAAATACTTGATTGCTGGATGAAAGTAAAAAGGAAGTGGCTCAGCCAGCAGCAACCCTGGAGGTGTTTCCAGTGCCTACTGTACTTGGAAGATCCCGCAAACCCATGTCTTCCCTCCTATGGTTCCTGAAGGCTGCTTCCAGCCTTCCCTTTCAACACAAGAACACACAAAATGCCCCGCTGGGTCAGATGAGCAGTTCTTCATGCCCAGTGCTCTATCTTAAAAGCCGCAATTTAAGGAGAGCATATTAGCCCAGCCACTCTCTGTAACCCCGTCCATCCCCCAGCACCTACACCTGTCTGTGTGTTAAGGATGCTGAAGGACACATCCCTGTCTGTTCTTTTCCTTTAATACCTGTTTACAGACCCGTCACCCATGACCATGCCTAATCCTTCCTATAACTGACTGTAAGAAAAGGAGAGGAGAGACCTCATCCTCAAGACCCCTTGTTTCATATTATGTCCAGTAAGCTGTATTCATAAACAGCCATTAAACACATGCAGGAAGGGAGTATAAGGTCAGCAAGTGCTCCAGGCTGAGGGCTGCCTTCACCTGGTGTCCACACAACCTAACGGGATCCCTGTCTTGATCAGGAGGTGGAGGCACAAAGACAACTACATTCCTCTCTGACTCTGCTCCTACTTGTATCTGCCCCTTTTGAGAAAGCCTTTTCTTTTTTTTCTCCCAGTCCTTCCTCTGCAGAATTACACGATAAGAAGCTTTTAAACTAAATGCTTGGAAGTTTCTATTTGGCTAGGGGACTGTGAGATGTTCATTTGGGTAAATGAGTTAAACTTTCAGCCACTTGACTGACAGAGTGTTTGGGGAGAAGGAGAGTCTTATCTGCTGGAATGATTTAATGAATTTACTATCGAAATGACTATGATGTAGATCTGCACATATGGGACTTCTTTTTTGCCTAATAAATAATGCTGGCTCACTTGCCCCACTGAGGCATAGGGAAGACTCATTAATTACTGACTCTGCATAGCCTGGAAGTCAGAAGATGCTGTGCAAATACCAACTTCTTATCTTGTAAAGCAAAAGGCTGCATTTGGGTTTGAGGTTGTTTGGGGTTTTTTTGGTGCAGGCACAACCAGAAGTCTATTCTGTGATAAGGCTATTCACACAGCTGCTTGAGGCAAGTATAAATCATGTGGACTGTGTGTGGTACAGGAGAAATCTGCTCTATGCAAAATTAATGTTGGGCTGGCCCAGCAGAAGCAGCGCACGTAGCAGAGGTGAAGTGCACAGTCTTAGGGGGAAGCTGTGTGTCTGCCCACCTGGTAAATTTATGTCTTTCACCTCTAGAACTTCAATTCATGCACAGTGTGAGGTTGTAAGCGAAATGAATTTATTGGTGTCAGTTCATTCCCTAATGGGTAACAGTTCATGTCACAAAATCAGCACAGATAATTTGTCATGATTGGAAGTCTCTCCTAAAGAGAGGCTCCAGCATGCTGGGGTATGGAGGAATTAGTTGCTGGCCCCTGGGAGAGATGGCAGAGCTTGGTAGAGAAGCCCACGCTCCAGCAGAGGAAATAGAGGTAATAACTAGCCCTCCCTCCCACCTCCTCACCCCCTTGTGAACTGCATCAGAGAAAGTTCCTGTGCCGCAAGTTCAATGCTAATGAAAAACAGGCCTCCCTCAGATTACAGCTCATCTTAGGATGGGAATGAGATGCAATGGTTATGTTAGATCAACACTAAAGTCAGTGGGAAAACAGCACTAGCAGAGCAAAACAGAGGCAATGGAGCATAACTGCAGCTGTGCCAAGAAAGAAACATCACCTAACGACCCCTAAGGGTTTACTGAAGGGGAGATCCCACTGATATCTCCAGCAGGTCTTGACACTGTTCCAGGACAGTTTAGCCTCAGGAAGCTGGCCTTTCATTCCCCTCTTCGGCCTTCCTTTCCACCCCTTGGAGCAAAGCAGCCAGGAGATACTGACGCATACGTCAGACCCTTGAACCATGTGCTCATCTGACACAGAAGTGCCTCAAAACTGCCTTTGAACGTTTCCCCAGATCTAAAATCCTCAAAATCCATCAACTGATGTGTAACAAATAGCCTGGAAAGTACCGGTGGGCAGCATTTTGGAGCACTGCCTGTGAGAAGTGTCTTGTTCTGACCAGGACATGATGGTCACTAAAGTGTGACCTTGCCTGAGGCAATGTCAGGCTGAGGGTGGGTCTGCCACACTGAGAGGGGTAGCACAAGGACAGCCGCATCACCTCAGTGATGTGTGCCTTACCAAACGATTTTCTGAAAGCTTGGAGGCTACTGGGGAAGAAACAGCAAAATACATGTTGCACCCACGGTCACCTTACATCTTTTATTCCGGTTCTCTCCGCTGCTTGCCATGAGGAGAAGCCCCACAGGAGGTAAAAAAAGCCCTGTAAGATGTTCAGTCTCCTCTTACTAAAAGTTACCACTAAAGGAATGACTTGAAACTCTTCTTCTTATGCCCTGGGAACTTCTGAATTTAAAACTAAAGGAGACAAGGAAGCACAAAACCCAGCCAAGGAAGCAAGCCTCAATCAAATCTGATTCTAAAAGAGAAGGAAAATGCATGAAGATAGGAATCTGTGTCTTCTGCAGGACTGAAGTAGGAAGTCCCTGAGACGTCACAGAGTAGTCTGGCCATCCATTTTTTCTCTCCAGTGGACTCCCAGGGCTTGGTTGTTGGCCAGGAAGCCCAGCAGTCAGGAAGCTCTGGGAAGTCCTGCTGCCAGGGAGCCAGGAGACAGGGGCTTGGCAGCCTCAATGCCCTGCCTGCCATCTTCCCACCAGCCTGCCAGGGGAGGGAAGGAGGTAGGGAAGCTTTCAAAACTCACTGGTGGGGAGGATGTCATCCCGCATCTGCCTGGTTTCTGGGAGGATTTCATCAAAATTGACATGTTTTCAGTGTGTTTCAGTGCTGGTGTATTAGATTTTGCTATGCCAGACAAGCGTGCCAGAAAATTTCTGACCAGCTGTAGTGTGAACACTGAGCACCAGCATCTACCAGCTTTAGCCCAGCCCATCGTTCCAGTGAACAGCCTGAGAAACTTGGGGAGCAAACTCACCCACCTCAATAGCGACGTTCCCACAGCATTCGTTCAGCACTGACTTCTTTGCACTGGTGCACATGGGAAGCTGGTCACGGCATCAGGAGGCTGGATCCACACCAAACTGTGCAGAGAAGGGACGTGACCCGTCAGTCTTTACTTTATGCCTGGTCTTCTAGATAGGCCCTGAGCTCGACTGTTGACCTGGGTTCATTTCCAAGCCCTCTGCTATCAATCAGACATGCACACATACTGTTCCGGTAATGAATCAAGCTGGCTTGTTCTTGACCTCAATCAATCAAGCCTGTGTACCACACAAACTTTCATCTAGGTTAGAAATAACAGGTAAAAGAAGCCCCAAGCACAGCCTATGAAAAGTTACTCCCTGTTGCAGCAGTTCTACTGGGCAGAAATCTGTCAGTGTGCACAGGGTGTCAGAGATGCTGGTCAGCAATTAAAGGTGGCAAGGAAAAAGATTCAAACTCAAATATTTCCTATTAAAAATGTGTGAGGAGAGATGTAATACTATTGGCACAGAAATTCAGAAGGCATTAAAAGCTCAGTCTCTGGGAAATTCTACCCTTTTACAGAAAAGCAGGAATTCCTGCACTCTGCTTTTAAGCCTGCTCGAGAAAACCGAACTGTGAGAGTTAACTGCAGCATCTTCAAGCCAAGAGCTATGAATGGGCTGCCCAGACAATCTGTGTAACTACAGGTTTCTGCTAAGGTCTCATAAAGATACTGGGAAAAAGAGCCATGCAGCCAGAGCAGAGGCGTTCACTGGTCCTCAGGGTGATGAGCCACCATGTAACCTGACAAAGACAGATCTGTGAGATACAGCAGAAAATCCTTATTAGGCAGCAGCCTGCTTATCAAGCAACTCGACAAGCTCCCCTTGAATCACTATACGAAAACCTACCAAAAAATACATCTTTGTGAATGTTGCTTTTCTTTCCAGTTGTGCTGAGCTGACCATTCAGGATTGAAAAAAAAAGCAAGCTGCACCAAACCCATGCTTCAGACCCAACCAAACCCATGTTTATCAGCTCCTTCCAGATGTTCCTGCAGCTGTATTGCCTCACCATCACCATGATTTGATGTGGCACCAAAGCAAATTAAGAGCTATATTTCTGTAGGCCTTGCTGAAGCTCTGTGCTGTGTGTACTCCAGCTCACTTCTCGGCCAATTTTTTACACACTAGTGTCCTCAATTACTTTTCCAAATGAAAGGGAGTCATGTTACTTTAATTAAACATTTAATTGAAGGAGGGGGAAAAAAGGGGGGGAGGGAACTCATGTTTGCCAACAAGGAAAGGATAACGGTGAGAGATTGTGCTTCTAAATGAAATCTCACAAAGCTGCTTTCTGCAGTGAGAGGCACCCTGGGCTGGGGCTCATGTATCAAAGTACAGCTCAGCTCCCATTCAATTAATGTGTCTGTTTTGATGGGAAGGTTTTGTCAAGCATTGTTGGAGATGTTTTCTAATTTTCCCTTCAGTTTTTGGCTGGCTTAATTAAACTTACACCCACCGAACCCTTGTGTCTTTGCAAAGGCAAATCCCTAAGGGATTTTTTTTAATCATTTCTACGTTTCCCTGGCCACCTTCAGTGAATTAGTGAATCCAGCTTTTTTATTTTAAGGTTGGTCCAGCACTGAGGTGTCTCTGCTCCCTGTCCCTCAAAGACCTGGCAGGAATGTGTATCATCTCTCCCTTACTGCAGGAGCTTGAGAACTCAATCAACTGCAACTCTCCAGGCAGGGAGTTCCCCAGATAAAGAAGTCATGCAAACCACAGCCTCCACAGCAGAACCAGGATGTCTGGGCAGGGGTAGGCTTACCTGTGAGAACAAAACCACTCACATGTATCAAAGTTCACGGGAAGGGGTCCTCATTTACTTAGGGCACAGGTTTGTTTCGTGAGTGAACTGATGAGGTCGGTTTGCTGTCAGCTCAGGTCTCAAGAGAGAGCAAAGCACTGTGGATTCACTAGTGTCTATGATGGACGGAGTCACACAGTGGCCTTGTCCTCACTGGGGAATTAGTAAAGTCTCCCTTCAGTTGCCTGGTCTAAAAAGACTTGGGGGTCTTATTACATATGGGACATTTCTCTCTTTCAAATGCAGTTGAGGTCTCCTAATGGACTTATAAGTTATGGAAAGGTCAAATGAACAAGCACAATTGTAGAAACCTCCTCTCCTTTGGAAAGCAGGTTAAAAATGAGGTTGAAGCCTGGGTTATGTGTCTGGCCAAGTGAAGGTTCATGCTGTGCCAATGTTATTTACCTGTGGGCCTGATTGTACAAAACACAACACCCATACTTCATCTGATGTTGTCACTGCAGGCAGTGAGTACCTTTGAAATTTAGGCTCTGCCTGCTTGTTAAAGGATGCAACGCTCGCAAATGTCAAAACACAAAACAAGGCTTACACAAAGAGAACATCCTGCGGCATACGAATATTGCTGTCACACAGTCATTCTCGTCACTAATAGAGCAGGGGGTGAGGGTGGGTAAACTGGGCTGCACCCATGAGGAGTGATTCATGGTGGAAAGAATAACAAGCCTGAGATGGAAAACTGAGAGTAAGCCTTACAAGCAGGGTTGCCTACCTTGTTCTCTTTTCCAAATGCTCTGAAAAAGCAGCAGGATATGAAGTGTTTCTTGGGGTACTGCTGACTAAAAATTCAAGAAGAAAACATTCTTGTCTGCCCACGAAATGCTGTCTAAGCTTGCTCCTGTCTAGGGCACAAAACTGGTGCCATTCAGACCTGAAACCTTGCTGTCACGTGCTCTGTAGAGGAAAAGTGGTGGAAATGCATCAACCGGCTGGATTTCCCACCCCCAGCAGGCAGGATAGCTAGTCCCAGCAGGGAGCTAAACATGGTTTCTTCTGAGCACCGTGACTGTGCTATGGATTAGATGCAGATTAACCCAGCGACCTGCCATCCACTTTCATCCATACCTAAGAATGTAAGCAAGGGGAAGCTGATGATTAGAGAGAAGAACAGGTGAAGTTCAGCTCGAAGTTCAATGTCACTGAAAAAAACATGAATACCCAAACCAGAGTGGGTCTGTTCTTTTCTGTCTGTAAGCCTATGCTGAGCCCTCTGGGTCATTCTGCTGAGGGTTCAGATGAGAACCATAAAGCAGGGGTCCAACCTAGGCTGAGGTTCCCGGTATGGGGGCTCCTATGCTCTGTTCTTGTTTCTGCCACCAGCCAGCTCAGGGACAAGCCACACCACTTCTTCCAGCCATACTTCATTTCAACCACTTCTGAAGTGGAGATACTAAAACATCCTCAACCACACAGGGATCTTCTTGGCATTGGGGGTGTTTGCTCTGAGTGCTTGGGGATTACAAACACAAAGTGAATTAGAAACAAGCATCAACCAAACTCTCCAGCACAACCAGTTCTGAGCCTCATTTAGGAACAGAAGGAGAGGGACTGGAGACAGACTTAGTTTTATCTAGAAAGGAATAAACTTAATTTCTAGGACTGTTTCTAGCAAAATAAAGAGAATTCTCTCTGGCTTATAGCACCTTGCTAATCACTGTAGCTGTGATACAGATTCATGCATGCTTTTATTCTGTACTTCTTTTTTAACTTAGGAAAAGCAAGCCTACTCATGCAATGCTTAGAATGGAAATCCATGACATTTGTTGTTGAGTTTCCAGGTAACTAAAATCATATTGGCTTACCAGTTTACCCTTTGCATGCGCTTTACCTGTGGACCTGAGGAACACCAAAGCAGATGGGGAAAGCGTGATGAAGCAAACTTTCTCTGCATGATGTAGGGCAAAGGGGCTGTCTAGCTCATTGCTTTCCATATGAATATATCTTACCTGGGCACTACTGTTATTATTAATTATTATTAATGTTCAGATAACATGCGGACAGGAGTGTGGGAGCCTGGGTGCACCAGAGCTCTGTGTTGCTGTGGCAGTGTCTCTGGAAGGGCAGCAGCCTGCTTGTATACCCAAAGCAACCTGTATGCTTATTCTACCTTTATTTTAGGCCAGATGCATAATACGGTGCATTAAAATACACATCGTGATGTGTTCTCTCACTTGCTTTGTGGCACTGTTCAATGAACAAGCAGTTCTGTGGACGCTGGCACTGAGAGGAACAAAATGCATGATTTGTGTTTCAGGCATGGCTGGCTTTGAGCCCTGAGAGATGAGTAGTGTTTCTCCCTTGATTTAGAAAGGTGTGAGGTCTACAGCATCTAATAGAGGCTGAGCTTGTTCAGCAGCGTGGCATCCTATCCAGTGGCAAGTCTCTTCTCTTCACAACTGCCTATTTTCACAGACCTTGTAGGAAGTGAATTACCTAAGCAGCCTCTTTTGCATTTTGTTGGCTTTAGCTAGAGGGTTTCAGAAGTTAGTACAGGGAGAATCACACACACATGCCATGCTCACATAAGCTTTCAAAAATCCTGCTCCTGCTATGCTGATTACCATGGATAGTCCCCTTAACTGAAAAATGAGTCATAATTGTAGAAAACAGTGCAGAATTTGAACCTAAGCCATTAATGCTAATGTAATATATGGTGAGAAAATACTATTAACATTTGTATGGATGAGTTACAATACCCTGATTACCACACATTTGCATTCCTTAGCTTTTATGTGATTACAACCTCAGCTTTGAAGTTGTGTTACCACAAAGACCTCTTTTGCTGTTTCAATTTGTTTTCCTGGTGTGTATGTATTTAGAGCCAGAGTCAGTTTGCTACTATTAATAATATTGATTGCACTATGATTCCTGCAGTGCCCAACTAAGACCTCAGAGAGGGACAACAGATTATCCTGAGAGCATGAATTCCTTCTTAGGAAGGGGAGTTCTGGAGACTTATGTGGAATTGTGGTTGTTTAATAGCTCTTTAAAGGCCCAAGTCCAAGGTAGTAGAACTTCCAGTAAGTTCAGAGGAGAGGGAGAAAAGCTCCTCTAGAGGGCAATTCATTCCACATATTGTGGCTGCCTCTGGCTTAGGGAGCTCAGGCACCTGCCTCCCTTTAGGTGCCTGGAGCTGGCTGGAGCCAAGACTCCTCAAGGTGACTGTGCTGGCTGCAAGGGCTCAGACTGCGCAGAGGATGCTGCATTGCCATCCAGTCAGTCAGCAAAATGGCTTTTGCTGACTCACTTACCTGTGTTTTCTTCCAGGTTTTTGCCTATGAAGACTTTTCTTGTACCTTTTCTGGTCAGTGTAAAGATCAGGAGGATTGTCTTGGTCTTCCTCGGTGCTGCCATGCTGTATGCTTTCTCTAAGACACAGGCTGAGAAAGTCTTGTTCCCTGGATGTCTGAGAAGCAGCAGTTCAGAACCACCTTGAGAAAGGTACTGGAGGATGTGTTGACAGACTCTAAACATATCATACTCTGTTGCAGAGAAGGGAGCTTTCTATCCATGCAAAGCAAAGGGTGTGGGTGCCAAAGCTCACCCAGGAAAAGCCAAAGGCAACATCGCGATGCTGGTCTGCCCCAGCCTTGGGCCTTGCCAGGAGAAAATGCTGACTGCTGGTTAGTATATGGAAGCACAAGTCTGAGGGCAGGAGGGAGGTGCTGATTTTGTAACCAGCATCTATATTGCAGCTTTAAATTAATGGCAAGTTGTCTTAATCTTGGGACAGGTATTCTTTTTTATTCTTGTCCCTGTAGCAGAATAAATGAATGAAATAAAAAATGAATAAGAACTTGAGCCTTCACATAATGAATATTGTGGATACAACCTCCTATAAATTACATTCCAGACTCCCAATGGGTACGTCTCATATATTACTAGGATACTTATATGTTTTTTCGAAGGCTTTCTTACAGCAACCCCCTGAAAAGTTAGCACAGCTCCTGTGGGTTAGAGATAGCCTGATGGAGGAGGAAGAACAGTAGGATCATTAGGGAACATCATTAGAGGCTTAAGAGCTAATGATCCAAAGCACATTGACATTAATGTGACTCTTCTCTGGACTTCAGGTACTGGGGAACACGAGTCCTTGCTTGTGATATTCAACATGTCTGGTTTTCATGCGTGATTATGTATTTTGGAATGAGAAAGGTTTTTTCTCCTCTGTACAGTAAAAAACAAACAAAAAAAGCCCTTGTGCTGGGCAAATCAAGCTCTAGCACTGGAGACAAGTTTTGCTAGAACTGCTACCATCATTAATTCTGCTGCTTTAATTGTTTTCTGTTTATAAAGGCAGTAACTAGTTCTATTGGAAGGGTTCAGGTTTTTAGTGAAATTAAACATTGGAAATTGATAGTCACTAAAAGCCTTCCTCCTTGGCTTTTGCGGCTGTTGCGGCTGTCACAAAATACTGTTCCCATTCACTACTCTTATTTCACAGAGACAAAACTAAGCCATAGGTGTAGCAGATGCATGTGTCGAGCTATTCTATCAACCAGAGCACATCAAGCTGCCCTATAAGCATGCTGTTCCTCCTTCCCCAGTTCCTCCTGGCAAGGACCGAGTGCCCTCTCCCTTTACAAAAGTCTGTCCTATGCTAGCAGCTAATGGCAGTGGCCAGTGCTGACCATCGACACTGATGCTCCAGGGGTCTCTGTGCCAAAACTCACCACCACACAATTAAACCTTGCCCTTCCTGGCAGTGGAAGCTAAAGCCAAGACCAAGGCCACTAAAATACGCTTTTCCTTCTGCTGCAATGAAGCCACAAAAAACTGTTGTCAAGGGATTAGCTGCAAAATCAAAATGTTCTCCTCAAGGGACACTGCTTCACCCTCAGTGGGGAGAGGATTCAGATAACAACATTTGTGTGAGGGGCTCTGTGCCTTGCATGTCTCTATGTGAAGACTTACCCCTCCACTTGAAACAACAGTTCCTGTGCATGTGTTTTGACCTGATAATGGCTGTGCGACAATCCAGGATCCCACTTATTTACATTGCTCCTTGACAGTTTAAAAATTCATTAAAGGCTCAGCAATAAATTCTCAGCAGACTTCCCTGAAGAGATGAAAAATGGGGGACATCAGCTAATGAATTATCACTGAAATACTCTGAATGGAGGGCCCGCTCTCCCCTTCCACTCTGTTCCTATCCTGAATGGAAAGGGGCTTGGGTTTTACTTTTCATTTTTTATTTCTGTTTTTCTGGAGATGACTCCCCACCTGCCACGTGCAGTCCATATGGCAGCCATATGATCTCCACCCCTCCGCTTTGGCAACCTCTGAACTGAAAGGGCAGCCCTGTCTGAAACCCAGCATGAGCACCGAGTAACTTCCAATTCCCATCTTCTTCTCACTCCCTCCTGAGCAACTTATTTAACGGTGACAATTTACATACGGTGGTTTTACAGTGTGGACTAGGATGCCCCAGGGACTGATTTGAGACTCACAAATCCATTTCAGAGTCTTTGCGCTGAGGAGACAGTGGGGCAGATTCAATATTCAGCTATGCTCATCTAAATCCAGAGGTTCTTCAGGGAAATGAAGCCCTGCAGATTTACCTTGGTGCAGGAGAGCAAAATAAAGGCACCTGCCTGGACTTGTAGCCACTGTACATCAGTGAAAAATACCCTGCATACCAAATTCACAGTGTTTTTTAGCTGAAGATATATAACAAGCATGCCACTATATATGCAAATATTGCAGAAAGAAGGAGGAGAGCAAAAAATAAACAGATCTTTTACTGCTAGGTTGCCTTCCCCTTCCTTCTTAAAAATTCAGGAGATTTAGGCAGAATGGAAAGTGGAACTAAACTTTGTCCTTGTCATTTTTATGATGAAGTTACACCAAAATTCTTTTTAGAAACAATTATTTCCTATGGATTGCACAGATGAATGACCCCCATGGAAGCCACATTAATTTTTAAATTTACTAGGGGTAAAGAGGGAACCCTGCTCAGAAACCACTGACAATGCAAAACTAAGAATCTGACTGAAGGAAAATAGTTTTATTAAAATTATGGAACCCTTTTTAGTCTTAGTTACATGGAGATAGTGAAAATGTTTATTGGGGAAGGGAAACCCCTTCGCAGTAGACCTTTATCAGAAGTACTTTGTCAGGGAGATCTTAAGCATCATGTCATTTGGGGCTGAAACAGCTGAGAGAGGGGAAGAATAAGGAACAGAGTTCCTTAGCTTCTGTCACTTTCTAACAGGCAATTAATTTTATTTAAACCTGACAATTTTATTTAAACTCTGATTTATTTTTTTACCATATAGGAATATGAAACAGTGTCTTGAAATTATTAATAAATGGGGGCAAAAAAAGTTGAAACGATCATGATAAACACATTAGTTTTTATGCATACCATTGGTTCGATTACAGTCTCAAAATTAAAATGAAAATGAGACGAAAACCAGATGTAGACTGCTTTGTGTTAAAACCAGTGATTTACTTTAGGACAGCCATCCAGCTGCATGGTGCCATAGGCTTAAACAGCATGAGGAGCCATCCGTTTTCATGTCAGAGGTTTGTTTTCAATCAAGAGGATGGGAGCCCATGGAGAAAGTCAAGAGAGACTATTCCTCCTCCACCTACACATTCCCATTACTTCTTGTGTAAGCCAGTGCTGGGCACGGCACGTTGTTGCTGCATGTGAGGCGCTGCCAGCCATGCTACTTAATTGACTGCCAGCAAGCCTGCAGACTGCTGGTGTCACAGCCACCACCTTCCATACCACCAAGTACCTCCGTGGGGCATCAAGGTGACCTGCAGTGCCTCAAAGTGGACACGGTTGTCTCCTCCCATGGACATGGGTCCACACCCCATACAAATTCCTCTCAAGTTTTCCCTCTCCAGCCATACTCTCCTATAGACCCCTGTGCTGCTGTGGATCTTTCATGGACCATCCATGCAAGGAAGGATGTCCACATTTTGAAGGGGAAGCAGCTTGGGAAATTTTCTAAGGTACTAATAACAGAAAGGACCCACCAGCTTTGGAACTGAGGGGCTTCCAACTTCCAGTATGCATAGCAAAACCACTTCAAGGTGATAAATGGTTCAGTAAAGACTTGGAAGTTGTCGTGACTGATAATAGTAGCTACGCCAGCTTGCCTGCTGCTGGCAGTACTGGGGGCACTGACACCCCTTCGTCTAAGTTCAATAGTTTTGCCAATAATCCTACATACAAGTGAATAAAACCTGTGGTTATGACTACTCTCTTTTGCTCATTTGAATGCTGGCCTTGCCACACAGGGTTCCAGAATCAAATCTTGGCAAGGAGGATAACCCAGCTGTGATTGAGCAGGCTATGGGTGGGCTTTTAAAGCAACGCTCTGCAGGTGTGAGACAATGGGTCACTTCCCTTGCTTACTAAGCAGTTACTTAGAACCAGATATAGGACTGTGTGTTTTCCAAGGAGGCTATTTAGTCTTTCATCGGTTAACAAGACACGTTAATGTTTTTCTTTTGGATGCGTGGCAAGAACATTATATATGTATATGTTTGTGTGTGTGTTGCTCTGTGTGGATGTTTTAAAAATAAAAAAGTACTCAGAAGCTCACAAATAAAAGATAAATGAATGGCACTTTTATCCATGAGACACTGCCCTGGAGCAGGAAGGCCTGAGGCAGTTTCACATGTAGAAGATCACACTGGCTTTTCTCCAGCATCCCCTGTACTCAGACACCCACAGTTCTGCCAATGGATTTCCAGGTTCAAAGCTGCTGTGCACTCAGATTTGGTCCCTTCTGCCAAGTTGCAAGCTGGAATCATCCTGAAATTACAAATCTTCCAGCAACCCTTCTACAGTTCTAAGCCAAATATCCAGACTTCAGTGGGACCAGCTGAATTCTCTGAGCTCTCTGGGTTTCTTGGCAAGGTTTTCATTCAGTTCATGTGACTCACCCTTCCTCCTGTTGGGGTGATGGAAAAGATAAACCTACACTTGGATGTCAAGAGACCAAAAAAAAAAAAAACCCTCACCAAAACAAGACAACAGAAATTATTAAATAGGAAAATATTTTTTAAATATTTCAAGGTCAGATACAAAAGAAATAATGAATAGCAAATGCTTTCAGCAGATGTTTTCTAATCAAGTTGCATCTGGAGAGTTCTGCCCTGTTCATTTTGCAGACCCATCAGCTGCTGTACACATGTTGAACTGTTCATATGCTTTCAGCCTCCCATCTGAGAGTAGCCTAGCCTAGCATGCATGAAAACACAATCCTAATCCTCCTACAAGGGGGCACCGTGGTGTACTTGGTGTGACCAGGCTGCAGCAGAGAAAGAGGGGGCCCAGCTGCTCAAGCAGTCCAAACACAATTAATTCACATTAGTTTTTCCATCACTGCTACATGATAGCCCGATGTAACAAACACAAAATCTCTGAGTCAGTGGAAAGCCAAAATGAAAAGCCATTTTCCATAGCTCTCTCATGTACATAACAAGGTTATATAATCAGCCATTAGTCTGCTCTTAAACTAACCATTAATTATTTTTTTTGCCTAAAAAGGGGTAGAGAGGACATGAGATGAATCATCCATGTACCCGAGTCTTCATCCAAACCTCTGTGCCAATTGAAATTACTTAGAAGCCCAGCTGCCATCAGAAAACTGCTTCTACCACTGACTGGCCACAGCCAGTTGTGGCTTCCTCCCCGTCATGCAGGAGTTTTCAGATCACACAGTGCAGTACTGCTCCTGGTGAGCAGGAGGTATATGACTTGGGGAACAAGATCTTCCCTGTGCACCTCTGAATGTGCTATGACTCTGCCTCCTGTGAGAGGACACAGGCTAGCTGTTACTCTCCAAGAGCCTGGGAACACATTCAAAAGAACCACAAATCCCAAACCCCCCCCAGCCTTACAGGAAGCTCATTTATCTTGTAAGCTTTTCAGGGCAACATTTGAGGAGCCTTGTACTGTGCCTAGCAAAAAGCATCCTGCCTGCTTTCTTTCAACTCTTTAAGACGTAAAATGTGTCTAGTAACAGTCTCACTGAAGCCATCCAAACAAGAAACCTGCCTTACCCACAAATAAAGCACCAGAACAGGACCCTTCTCTCTGTCCTACTCTGCTGTAGATCCAGAAGGACACAACCCCACTGGTGGGAACCCAACAGATGGACATGGTGCATGGTTGCTCAGCCACAGCATAACAACAATGTGGCTCTCAAGCATTCACCACCAGGGCAGCCTCAGAAAGCTTGAAGGCTTCTCCTTTCTCTCCCTGGTCTTCAAGAAAAAATGTCAAATGCTGTCCATCACCTTCCTACAGTAAAATATTGCTGCCCAGCCTTCACAGATGGAGACTTGCCCTTCTGCACAGACTCTAGCATGAATGACTTACGCCAATCACAACCCATGCATGTCATTCACACAAGCTGCCAGGAAGCTCAGAGCTCTCTGAGAAGGTTAGAGCTGAGTTATGCTCTGCTCTTGGGAAGGTCTACATAAGAGTCTTGTAGAAATAGTAAGCAAGGGTAAGCACATACAGGCTCTATTAGGAAAAAAAACACCACCAACTAAAAAATCCTCTCCAAAGAAGTTAATTGTGTTTTGCCTTGTCTTCTTTATGGAAATTCGGAAGGATTTTGAACCTCTCTCCTTTTCTCTGGTCTTTGGTGTTTTGATATACTGGGATCTGGACTGATGATTGATGTTCCAGTCCGAGTCCCAACATACTGATATTTGGAAGATTGAAGTTACTCTGATTTTAGCTTGCTCAGCCTCTATGTGAGTAGAAGGCTCTGCTCAAAGCTGGAGCACTGCTGTTCTGACGTGCAGTCAGTAATAACACCAACCATAAAAGACACAGAGAAGGGTAGCTGGTCAGCTGCGCCACTCCTCACATGCGGTGCAGGGGGTCTGCAGGGGTTACTCCCCCAGGCTGTATCGCAGGCAGGGAGCTGAGGCTGAAGAGACTCCTGTTAGATTTCAGAGAGTTCCTGGTGGTGCCTGAATAATTTTCTGGTCAGAGAGGTTGTGAGGAAGGGAAGGAAGGAGAGATTTCTTTGCAGAGGAAAAAACTAGGCCTGTCCAGCATTACTAATGTTTCCTATTGGTCTGGGAAGCTCAGCATTGTCTAGATGAAGTTGTTGGGGGCTTTGTACATAAAGCCAGTCTCTTGGGCTTCACCCTGAACCCCCTTCTCTCTGGGAACATGAATATCAATTCTTTGGGTCAGGCTTGAATTAAGACAGTTATCATTGTGAATTTGTCTCACTATGAATCATAACTTTTCTGTCCTTAGTTATTTCCCCACAGTTTTCCTGGGAATGGGACTCTCCTGTGCAGTCCTCTGGGATTTGACAGAGCTCTTCACCAACACTGCACAGGCTTTGCTGCGCAGTGCAGTCTTGAAAGGACAATGAGGTTGAAGGCTAAGGTCTCTTAAGCTTCATTCCTTTTCCTCCAAGAGATTTCAAACTATCTTTGGGGGCTTTCTGCTAGCTACGTCCCCTCTGTGGCAAAACTGGGAGGGGATGATCTGGCTTCAAGCACTTTTTAAAAAGCTTGAGGACTAAGAGCATTAGCTTCTCCACGCTGGCTAAAAAAGGCTTGCTAAACCCGTTGAAACCAATTGAGGAGCAGAGCAGAGTTAATCCTGGAAAATGCTCACGGTAGCTCAGTGACGCACGGCCATGCAAAGGCAGAGCAGTGTTGCTAGTGATCTGCTCAAAGAGGACTAGGAGAAGTTGCAGCTAAATTTTGGGGTGTGGGTCATCCCTCAGGGTTGCCTTAGTGGAAGCGAGGGCTGCTGCTATGAAGCTTCTCACACTGCGTCTTTAACATGTTGCTCTTCTTCATGTAAAATTTTCTCTGTTGGGAGTTTATGACATATTTTCCATCTGCCTTCTGAATTCAGGCTCATGGAGGACAGTCATGAAGCATAGACACAAATGCTTTCTCCTTTGCAAGGGCTGTGAGTTCCAGTCTCTACTTGGAAAAGCATTTTATACTGTATTACCACTATTCATTATTGTGCAGGGGTACAAACAGCACCTGTGTACCTGAAATGAAACTAAGGCCTCTCTGTTCCAGACACTGTACTTCCAAGGAAAAAAAGGTAATCTCCATTTTCAATCTCATAGTTTAAGCATCAGAAAACATATTTAAACTTGCAATGACATTCTGCTTGGATTAAACATTCTTGGGTGAAACATTTTCCCTTCATTTAAGGTGTGAGAGGCCATAAGCTCTTTGCTAAATTAGCTCGTTGAGGAAATAGCACCCTTCAGCCAAAACGTGGGTTCATCTCAAGGTTCAGATGGAAATGTCTGAGGCTTCTAAGGAATCTGAATTGCATGGAAGGATGAAGTTCCCTAGGTATAGTTTTAAGAGAGGGCTCTGTATCTGTATGTACATAATGCACAAGAGAAAGAAAAAGATGCAAATGCGGGGGGGTAAGCGGGTGGGGTGGGGAAGGGAAGGGAAAGAAAGGAGGAAGCAGACAGAAAACCTCAGAAAGGGATATGGAATTACTGGTGGCATGACCCAGAGAAATATCTGAGAAAATGGATGTTTAGAGTATGAAAAGGGCTTGGAAGTTTGGCAAAGAGGGCTACTGACTGTTGTGTACCTCCCTTGAGAACGAAGTCTTTGGGCAGTCCCTCTAAATTAAAGGAATTGCATCCAGCAAGAAGCTGTCATTAATTCCTTTAACTGAATCACCCCAAAGCTTTGCTAGTGGCTTGAGTTAAAAAGAATGACACATCTTAGAATAGAAACACACCACTTTTGCTCATTTCTAACATACTTCAGTTCTAACATTGAGTTCTCAACAGGCAAACCAAGTGTCTGCAACGGAAACTATTTTCTAAAAGTTACACTGCTCCAGTATAGTGCTGATAGGAGAAGGAGTAATGGCTTTAAACTGAAATAAGTTAGATTTAGATTAGATGTCAGGAAGAAATTCTTCTCTATGAGGGTGCTGAGGTGCTGGCACAGATTGCCCAGAGAAGCTGTGGCTGCCCCATCCCTGGCAGTGTTCAAGGCCAGGTTGGACGGGGCTTTGAGCAACCTGGTCTAGTGGGAGGTGTCCCGGCCCGTGGCAGAGGAGGTGGAACTAGGTGATCTTAAGGTACCATCCAACCCAAACCAGTCTATGATTCTATAACAGAAATCTTCTGTGTGACATAATGTATGCTATCAAAACTGTGCCAGACAACTGGAAATTCAAATTCCAAGTAACTTAACACACCTCTATTTGGTTTCGGTTTCTTTCAATTAGTTTCTGTTGCTTTGCTGTAGGAGGATGACAGGCAGTTAAAGCCCGCAAGAATCAAGCAAACACTATCCTCCTTGTACAAACATCACTGAAATCCTCTGATGCTGTTTGTTCCTTGACATGGTTTCCATAGGGGCCACTCCCTCAAGTCCTTGTTTAATTTTCAAATTTGCCCTGGAACCAAATTATTCAATTATGTTCTGGCCCCATGAGATTTTGCAAAGGCAGCTTAAGTGCAGAATTTCCAAACTCTGACGTGGCAAGACACAAGGTGTCCTCTTTAGTGTGTCAGCAACCTGTCCCAGCTCTCCGTAGGTAATCAGGAGGATGATGACTCTACAGCTCAGCTAATGGAGCTCTTAAGGATTTCAGATATCGTACCGACAAACTAAGAGGTGTCAAGTATTTCTTCATATGTCACTTTGCCATAAATATGATAGCCTAAGTAATCACAAGCTGGCATTAACTCCCCACTAGGCTGACAGCTACAAAAAGCTGGAGCTCTGGCCAGGGTCTTGGAAGAGATCCCTCTTTTGCTGCTGTTTTGCTGCTGTCCTTAATTTGGACACAAATGCTGAGAAGGCAGGATAGTCCTGACTTTCTCCACCTGCAGCATCATGAAGAGCACAGTCTCTGTGTAACATGGTCCCAGGCAAAGTCATCTGGGTAGGCATGACACTCTCTTCTCAGCTGGCCAGGCAGTTTCTTTTGGCTCATTTCCAGGGGAAATCACATGTAGAAAAGGAAAAAGCAAATTCTAGTGCTGATATGAGTATCTGATCAATGGCTGTACTTGCTAGTCGGATGAGGGTTAAACACAATGTCCTCCACTCTTCTCATCCTTTCTCCACTGTAAACCAAAACCAACTTTCCTGAAACCGTGAAGTGTATGCTGCAACAAAACAATCTATCAGACTGGAAAATCACATCTGTTCTTTCCCCAAATTAATGGCCACGTGCCTCCCTTCCCCCTCCATGGCAATGAGCTGATTAGGTAGACATCTTCTAACCTGTGTCACTCTCCTGTCGTGTTCTTCACATAGTGAGATTTCTTCTGCTTTTCCTCCATGCTGTGCTGCTCTCTAATATGATGACAAGGCAAAGTGTGGAACTGGGTGCGAAAAAATCCTGAGGCTGTTTTCATTAACATGGAGAAAAGATTCAGAACAGCCTTGTTTCTTGGGAGGTTTGAGAGGGAAAAAAAATTTAAGAGCACTTATTCTTTTGTTTTAAGTCAGATCTGATACATCCAGACCAGTTGAGAACTTCAAATGGCTGTAGGGCTTCAGTCCATAGACTCTTTTTGCCACTGAGTTAAGGAGCTAATTTTCTTGAAGGAGACATGAAGGGAGGTCCCCTAGGAAACACAGAAATTTTCCTCTTCGTCCCAAAGGAGGAAACATTCATGAGCTGCATCGACAAGAGTGATACTGCAACACTAGCACACAGCAGTTCTGTTTTTCCTACCTGTGTTGCGTGGTGCCTTTCACGACATCAGAGCTGTAGCCTTGCCCATTCCTAAGGAGCCCATGGCTGTGGCTGGCTTGTACTTGGAGGTTTGGGCACAATTATACTGCAATCGTCCCCTCCTGCTCAGGAACACATATTCCAGCCCCCAGACCTAGCCATGCTCTGCCCTCTTTGCTGAGGCTGCTGGCCTCCGTTAGTGAGTGATTTTTCATCAACCGCAAGAGGCTAGTAGGAACCACATAGATCCTACCAGTGTGGCAGTCAGAGGCTTTTGTTAATTACTCTTGCATATTCCCTTGGAAAAGCTGCAGCACACAGGCAAGGTACTTACCATATTCCCAGGCTAGCCAGAGGCTAGCCAGAACACACAGACCCAGGATCCTGACCAGCACATTTAAAATGGGTAAATTCACGCCAGCCTCTGCATGTTAATTAGAATCTATGTACTAGTAGAAGAATAGCTTTACTAGAAACAGGATTGGTAGCAGCCCTCCCACTGGATCAATCAGCTGTCACCTGGTCACCAAAATAAGCAAGCAGATCTTTAGACTGGTAATGGGTTCTTTTGCAAATATGACCCTGATTTAATATTGTAAACAGAAAGAAACTCCTTTGGAAAGTCTGGTCTATTGAAGAAGCCAATAATCACTGGTCACCACCAACTTGGACTGGTTTGAGCAATTTGCCAAAAAATTAAGGTGTATGCACACCTGATCCATTCCATGTCTATCTGTCTCTCCTTATCACTATCGTCTCACAAATAGCACAGAATATGCACCAGGACAAGATCTTAATGCACTTGTTAAAACATAACACTTCATCATTGTCAGGCAGATAACCGAAAGCCCAATGCTGAGGATACAGTGCACTTTTAAAAGGGCATAAACAATTTAGCACAAATGAAAAATAAATCTGGCCTGTCTTAATAAAGACCTCGTAAATACACTCATGAATTACAATGAGGTATATGGAGTGTAGGGGGAAAGATACCACACTAATATGGATTTTTTCATCAGTGGTGTTTTCTCACTTTAAACAAATAAGGGGAGGGGAGAACTATGCCAGGTTACAAATGAGAACGAGAATCAAAATTCTTAGCACTAAGTCCTCTCTTTCAAAACCAAGAGATCTTCTTTTTGATGCTAAAGAGCATTGTTGAACCTCCTTGGAGGTGCATATAAAAACATATCTAGGAGTGGAGGGTACTCGCTGTCCCTCCAACTTTGTGCATTTTAAATACAGACATACATACTTGCACATAAATAACCCTCTGTGTGTGTGTGTGCATATGTGTTTATATAATTCCTGAGGTATGAGAGTTAGTGCTTCCCACAGGGAAGACCAGTACCATCTATCAGCCCATCAATAGTTTCTTGCGCTTATATGAGCTGTTGCAAGGTAGGTAATCATGGCCGTACATAAGCAAGATTCCAAGAAACTGCTGGAGTCATTTCTTTTTCCTCTCATGCTGGAAGGACAATGGGGGAAGGAGAAGATTGTGCACTTTCATAATAGGCATCCATACTATTAAGCAACATAATCATTGCAGGGGAAAGTATCTAGACTTTTTGGAAAATCAAAATAGATTTGTAAAAAAGAAACCAAGAGAAGCTGTCCTAGGGAATGCCAGCTCCATTTCTCAAGCAGTGCTCAGCCCAGTTACACATTGTCAGTGCCTCATCTTCATGCAGGTTTTGTGTCTCCATCCAGCAAAGCCACAGGAACAGTTTTGGTAGACTCTGCCCTCCAAATCCTAGTTCTTCCTTCATACAAAGCAGATGGCAATGATTCTGCACTTTAATCTGTGTTTGCTCACAGTACCAAGCCTGTTCTAGGATCTCTGCAGTCAACACTCTGTTGTAGCAGAAGCAAAATCCCCCTTAATAGACGTGAAACTCTCAGGTTTCAATGATCACATCATCTACTCCTGTTTCAAACAGCTCTAGGTGGTGTTTTCAAATGGGCAAAATATTTTGGTATGGCAAAGCTTTGCAGAGAGCTATTGTATGCAGAGGTAGGTACCTCCTGGTTCCAGAGAAAAAATTTAGGTAGTTTATATGCCAAGTCTTCCCAAAGCAATGAAAAAGCAGATAAAAAGTGAGAAAGGGTGACATTAAAGCTTAAATTTATTGCATAACATTAAATTATGCTTGTTAATTATGTTAAATTAAGATGTGCTCCAGACTTTGACTGAGTTCAGTGGTAGGAGAAACAGGTCCTTCTTCCAAAATTTACCAAATATTCACTTTTCTTCTAATGTAACTCTCCAGCTGATACAAAGCTTGATGCAAATGCAATATTCTATGCTTGCTAAAGGAGCTTACATTAAGGGGGTTTTTTTGTTTATGTACTCCTCATGACCTATGTCATCTTCCCACATACATCCATTGCTGCATCTTCACCTATGTGAAGCTGCAAACATTATGTACCAAAAATATCCTGGATTCTTTTACAGTGGAGGTAAGTAAGGAAGAGCTCAAACCATGAAATAAAGGTGTTCTTGCAGTGCAGCTCTCTCCAGTTTAACATGACAGATTTTTGTCTTTTGCATTTGCTTGCATTTGTTCCTCTTACCTGGTCATAGAAAACAAAAAATACAGTATCATCACATTTGGTAAGAACATGTGAAAGGAGACTTTACAAGAATTATCACACTGTCTATAGAAACATGCAGTCCTTGTGTATCAGTTCTTAATGGACCAGACCCAGTGGTGTAGTAGTTCTGGGAAAATAACCAATTTTTTAGCTATTGATGAGAAAGTGAGAAATAAAAAAGAGAGTTCTTTTCCAGTGGGAAATATGAAACTAATTATTTTTTCCCCCAAGACCACACATAGGCAATAACAACGTTCCATGAAGAGTATTTTCAAATAAATATATATTGTGAATCAACTCCTCTACCTCAAACCAACTCTGAAGACTGAATCTCACAAATAAATTTGGCCCTAGAGATTTCAGGTCCAGAAACAAATCCAGGATTTAAAATGGTCAGAAAACAGTGCTAATTCACTTCTGAACAAAATTTCTTTTGCTTGTAGCAGCATCATTGGGTTTGCTTGTTTAGGATGCCTCCTAGATAGCAAATGATGTGCTTTAAGAAACTTCAGTTTCTATCATCAGATCTGTAAGTCAGCCCACTTTAAGCCCTGGAATTAGCTACAGACATCAGGAGCAACCTGTATATCAAAGGAAATGATATGGTCCTTAGCAACTGAGAAAAGGAAAGAGGAACCTTTCTAATGAAAGGGAGAGACCAACATCCCTCTCATTCCTCATTAATGAGCAAAATGAACAAGCTTCTTTTAGAAAGGACAGATTTTCACCAAATGAGTGAACTGGGCAAAAAGATCTAATGAAGACTAGGAAGCTGCATGGGCTATATTTCAAGAGAAATATAGAGATAAACCACCACCACCTAGTTCAGTTCTCCCTCATTTTTGACAGTATGGTGTAACATGCTTGTTTTTCAGAAATGAAAAAAATTAGCAAATCTGTGTATTATGGAATTGGTGACAGGCATTTGAAACATTACTGGAGCAAGCACCAGGCAGGACCTATAATGAATAATGTTAGAATTTAATTTTATCTTTACAAATTTAGAGGTGAAATAGGCAGGATAAACTTCTTTAGAGAAGTCCAGCAAGCACATAGCCTGGACTTACCAGTATAGTGCACCTCTCAGGGTGGCTAGTTCAAATTAAATCATTAGCTGAGAAGGAATAATCCTGGTAGGTTCAGGAAACCAGATTTAAATTTGGCCTGCTAGCAAAATTCTGAATGTATTTACTTTGGATTCCATTTCTCAACCCATATTAAAGCTCCATAGCATAATCAATTATGGGCTTATTGCAAAGTACAGT
>NW_009929757.1:0-11912 GCF_000696875.1 Nestor notabilis | reverse complement strand
AGGAATGCCTCAGGGTATGTCTTAGAAGAACGATAAAACTAACAGTAATGGGTCTACAGCTTCTAAGGCTAATTTCCACAGTTACAGATTTTATAAATAAATAGAAGGAATGTCAACTCTCAGTCACTCAGTTTGAGGTCTCTCATGCTGATAATTCCTCTCTTCTCAGATACTCTCCCGTTTCTCAGATATATTACTTTTTCTGTTCCAAAGCCCCTGTGACTTGTTCAAAGCACTTGCATTCCTATCTTTTATATCACTAAATAGAGCAAAGAACTAACACATCCAGGAATATAGAGCAAGCACAGGAGGGGAGAGTGTCTTCCCTAATGTTGAAGTTGCATCTCAAGGAACAATCATACCACCTGCAATTGTGATTTTACGAGATCTCAAACTAAGCAGCATGAGGCAGGAAGAGATGCTGCCTTGGAAACTTCAAGGGGTACGGGTAGTGGCATTCATTGTGTCGCAGTAGTTTCTCTACAGTAGGCTAGATGACAGAAGAAGAAAGACTCCCAAACTCAGTTGCTGCCTGCTGGAGCTCATGAGATTATTTCATATCATGTGAAGGAAAAACATGAGGAGCATTCATGGAGTTTCCATTTCACACTGGACTCCGCCGAGGCCCACTACTAAGTCTCACTAGAATCAGTTAAACTGTGCTGTGCTCCACCAGCAGCTGAATTTCAGCAGAGACTGTGTTTGCCCAGCAATCTGTGCAGCACTTTGCAGAAGGGCATGCAGAGGGAGGTCAGAAACTCTGCTGGGGACAGTGTTCCTTGCTCAGCAACAGTGGTGCCATGCCACAGGGCAAGGTCCCCCTGGCAGCTACCTCTGGCACATTGGGGTGCCAACCAAGACCAAGTTCCTGAGCAGGAAGAGATTGGATCCACCTGATCAAGTGGGACAAACCTTCTTTGTCAACAGGCTTGCCAACCTGGTGAAGAGCACATTATACTAGGACTGGTGTGGGAAAGAGATTATCTAAAATCGAGTAAGGAAGTGGTGGAACAGGATGGCAAGCAAGGGTTACACGGTAACAAGAGAGAAACTCTGTTTCAACATAAGAAAACAACAGTTTTTACTGTAAGGGTGGTTGAACACTGGAGCAGGTTGTTTAGAGAGTTTGTGGAATCTCTGTCCCTCTAGATATTCCAAACCTAATCAGACATGCTCTGAGCAACCTGCTGTAGGTGACCCTGCTTTGACCAAGGGACTGGGACTAGACAATCTCTAGTCTGAAGCAAAAAGAGGTGCCTTCTTGCTTCAACCGTTCTGTGATTCTGTCTTTCCTGTCCCTCCACTTCTTCCTGTATCTCTTTCAAAGATAATGTCTCAATGTTTCCTGCATCAGTGCAGCTCTTCTCAGAGGTGCCAACACACACAAAGAAGTGTATGGCACTGCTACCTGATGGTGTGGTTAAAATCCCAACAGCATTTTGTTGGTTAACGTTTCCAGTGTCCTCATCCTGGGAGAGGTTGCACTGGGAGCAATGAGACTAGAGACAGCAAAGGCAAATACACCTCATTAGTTTGGAATACTCAATTAAAATGTAATCTGTTGTACATTGTTATAATCTTTGTCAATAAATTTTGCCCTTAAAGGAAAAGATTAAAAACCATGGGGAAATAACATGCAGTTGAATTGGCCAACAAAAGCAGACCAATGTCCATGCAATATTCAAGTTCTAATATGATCTAATAAACGGAAGATCAACCTGGAAACCAAGACTGTCTAAATCCTTGCCTCTGCTGCTCCCTTGGTTGTCTAACCTTACACAAGTCACTTGACCTTTCCATAATATCACTTTACGCACACAGTCCTACTTACTCCTACACCTAGCTGTGAAATGGGGTTTAAAACAATTAACTACCCACACTTCTTATTTGATGCCAGAATTAATTAGCTCCTTTGTGTATGAGGAATTGTAATGCTGCTATTGTCATCAGAGTATTCCTTCTACACAGTAACTGCATTTTATAAGAATACTAATACTGCACCTAAGCAGTCACACAATGGATGTCTCGTCACATACAAACAGTATCATGCTTTGTGTTGGATGTTTACATAGGAGAAGAGGGAACCTTTTGGGTCCATTCCAAAATTCTCCCTCGCCGAGAAACCCTTGGAGAAAGCCATGCTTGCTGCCCAATTCTAAAGGGAATTTCATCCATGTATAGACTCACTGGCTGCCCCTCCTCTCCCCTCATGGTCTCCCCTCACAACCACCCTTCACCCCTCATGGCCACCCCTTGTCTGCCTTCATGATCTTCCCTCATGACCACCCCTCCTTTCCCTTCATGGTCTTCCCTCATGGCTGCCCCTCCTTTCCCTTTCCTCATGGCCGCCCCTCCTTTCCCTTCACGATTTTCCCTCATGGCTGCCTCCTGTCTCCCCTCATGATCTTCCCTCATGGCTGCCCCTCCTCTCCCCTCAAGGTTTCCCCTCACAACCTCCCTTCACCCCTCATGGCCACCCCGCGTCTCCCCTCATGATCTTCCCTCATGGCTGCCCCTCCTCTCCCCTTGTGGCCGCCCCTCCTTTCCCTTCCCGATTTTCCCTCATGGCTGCCTCTTGTCTCCCGTCATGATCTCCCCTCATGGCTGCCCCTCCTTTTCCTTTCCTCATGGCCGCCCCTTCTTTCTCCTCACGATCTTCCCTCATGGCTGCCCCTCCTCTCCCCTCAAGGTTTCCCCTCACAACCTCCCTTCACCCCTCATGGCCACCCCGTGTCTCCCCTCATGATCTTCCCTCATGGCTGCTCCTTCTTTCCCTTCAAGATATCCCCTCGCAACTGCCCTTCCTCTCCCCTCACGATCTGCCTTCATGGCCGCCCCTCCAGGAAGGAGGATGCATGAGTATTTCACATGGCTTTTCAGTCTATTAGCCTGCTGGATAGCCTTTTTGGCTTTATTTTTAACAGAATCCCACAGGCTGGGAATTGCTTAGGTAGTGATACCTGCTCCCCATTCAAGCAAACCCAGCTTGCTGCTAGTTCTGGTAGGCCAACAACTGCAGTAAAAGCACCCATTTGCTTTTTCCTGGGTGTAATTCCCCCTGAAATGCCAATAGGAAATTTTTGCATGGAAGGATGCAGAATGAAGCAACTTTTCTTGGTATCATTAATGCTGTTGCCAGTTCTGGCCTCTGTAGTTCCACCTGTGGCGCAGAAGGACAGTGTCGTTTTCCCAGGAGTATGGTGTTACCCAGAATAATTCACTTTCAAAAGCTGCGACTGCCCTGACAGACTGGCAGGACTACAAGGAGTAAAGATTGAATCACCAAATTGCCGAGGAATCGTAGGTAGGATTGGTCACATATACATGTATGGGATGACTATGAGAGGGAGACTCAACACAGGACAACGCGGTGGTCTCTTGGGTCTTTAATATGTCCGTCATGTGGAGTGTTGTAGTACTGAACAATATAGGCCTTTTAATTAGAGGTGGAGACAGATACCTCATGCATCCATGCCAGAAATATCCAACCTGCCTGTTTTAAATAGCTTTTCATCCATGGCCGAGCTCTTTAAACTTTCTCCTTTTATTAAAACAGCTCAACTGAGACCATTTTAATGTGCCCCCATCTAGTTATTTTATTGGAAAATATTAAAAGTGTGGACCAGGTGAAATTAAATGCTTTGAAAGTGGAAATCAAGCAGTACTTTCAGTTTTTAAAAGCAGCTTTCCCTCCTTGTGCTGATGCACTTAATATTATCCTCTTATTTAAGAGGTATTGTTTGAGATAAAATTGTGAATAACATGTTAATGGGCATGAACAAAGGAAATGATAAGTAAGAAAAATACAGCTCATTAAAGAGAGTGTGATTAAAAGGATAAATGCACTTCCAAAGGCTTGGGACATTTTTCTCTGGTTATTAACCAATCCTCTTAGCATTCCTTCCACAACGTGCCAAGGGTAGAATAAAGGCATGAGAAGCCAAAGATAGCATGTCCTCCCCAGCTGCTGAGACCAGCAGGTCACCTCCAGGAAAAGGCTGAAAAGGAGGCGTAGAACAGACCCCTTCTATCTCGAGCACAGAAGTCGTGTGTCTTTTGTGGAAAAGACCAAGCTGTTGCAGATGCCACTTTCCAGACTGGCATGTCCTAGCTGAAGGCTTAGCCTGGATGGTTAAGCCTCATGCATGGGAGTCAGCTGACATCCTCACAACCATGTAGGCAAGTTAAAGTCCATAACCAGAAGGACAGCAGTGCCCACATGCCTCTTGCCAAGCCAGGTAGGCAGCCGGCCTTCAAAGTACTTCTAATTTCAGGTGAGAATAGCTAAGAGAAGAGGGGGCTTTAGGACAGTAGTTGGCAAGAAACTAATTCCTCAAATGCATACACTGAAAAGTTTTTTTCAGCCATGATTAAAATACCTCCTCCTGGTATTTTAATGCTACCATATTAGCAGTTCCTGAAGTATTGCTTGTATTTTAGGTCCCATCTGACACTAAAGTCATTTACAGAGGACAGGAACAACGCCTCAGATACCGTCATCACAGACACAGGATTGTCACCATGATGGTATCAACAGTGCTGGTCCAAGTCCTGCGCCAGGCAGTGCACAAGCCCAGGACAGGAATACAGCCATGCTCCTTCTCCTCAGTGAAGGCTGCCCCTTCTGTCATGAGCAAGCACTGGAGATGTCGTCTGGACATTCAAACAGTTCTCCTACCCCAAATAGGCATTCTCCTTGGCACAGCTTTGAAATAACTTGCATATCAACCAAATGTTTGCCACACCTGGTGCAGAACATCCCTTTCTGCGTAACTATATGTGTGTGATACGGTGGTTGCAGTGGGATCCCAGTGCATTTTTGTGGTTCACATCATCCAAAGGCTGAGAAACATTCCTCTAGGCAAAAAAGCAGTTCAAGAGCTAGTAAAGAGAAATTCCTAGAGCTGCGGAAGGACAGAGGGGGACTACAGCATACAGCCTCAGTGAGGCAAAAGGAAATATTCTAGTGTAATCAAGCTGTAAAGGCTGACTGTTAAAACACGCCTATCCCATCTACCTTGGCAAGAGCTCCAGTGTAAGCTATAGCAGTTCAGCTGGGAAAGAGGTGAGGGCTTCGTTAGAGGCAGCATGACAAAGACATGACACCAAAGCTGGCCTTTCATGAACCTGCCACAAGATGCATCAAATCCATTTTATACTGCTGAAAGGGCAGATGTGTATGTTCATATCACAGCACTCTCACAAAAAAAAAAAGGAAAGGAGACCTATGGGAACAGTACTTCTCCCAAATTTTGGGTTGTTTCACATTTTATTTTAATGAACAAAGCAATAAAGACATGGTAATACAAATAAAAAATGTAAAATATGACTTTGAGTTGACCTAAAGAGGATATGGGATATGGACAACAAATAAAATATTTCTGAAACTAAGGAATAAATCTCGCTCTGGGAATTCTTAGGGAGGGGAAAAAGCATTCATAAAATTTCACTCCTCTCTGAGCTGCAGCCCTGAACCTCCCATGCACTAGATGGGAGACACTGATAAATCTAGGAGGCCATACGTGCCAACCAGCTCATATGTTTTCAGTGAGCAATGACAGGGAGCCAAATTGCTTTATTCCGATTAGTGAAGGTCCTCTGACTGCAAAATACACTGCGCGAAAAAAATATTGAGTTTTAGTTCGCTGACACATCAATTTAAGAGAATTATTACTCTCACATAGAGGCCAAAGCATGTATCTTCCTTCATGTATGTGCAGTAAAAACTAATTGCCAACTTTTATGTAGGGGCAAAAGAGGAGGGAGGGATGGGAACTGTATCACTCAGACCCGCGGCAGCATGTTCTGACTTTTGCATGTTATCTCAGTGGTAAACTACTGGCATTTTGTTTTATTCCCACAGACAGAACAAGCTCTCTGTGAAAAGCATAAGCATGACTTGCATTTTTTTGGCTGTCTTTTCTCTAAAGAAGTTTCTAGAAAGCTGTTTCATCCACCTTCTAAGCCATAAAGTCTCACAGATGGCAAAAGAGACCACTAATGAAATCCATGGCTAGACTGTCTCCTGTTGTGGCTTAAATCTTGCTTTCCTTACAGAAGCAATCTGGGGCAGTGGGGGAAGCAGGATGCCAAGGTGCTTGGGATATGTGGCCATCTCAGTGCCTCGTCCAGGCGGGTTTTAAGCCCTGTCATGTGCTGGAGCTGATTCAATTATGCTATTTCCTGATTTGCCATGGTGCTCCCCTCACTCAGAGGAAGGGGGGTTGCAAGTCCGACACACGCTAATACCACTCAGACAATAGGCATGTGAAATTGATGTTCATGCAATATCTTTAAGTCTCCAGAGATTTGTATTTTAGCTATTGCATGAAATGCTTCGCTTTCATTGCCTCTCTCTTTCACCTTTGTTTCCCAGCTCACTGTCTCATCTTCCGCCTTGGCTGTGGCTCCTGACTGCTGCAGGTTCCTTCATTGCATATTCAGGAGATCTACTGGTGCAAAGCAACTCATTTTCACCACCTGAAATTCACACCGTGAAGGCAGAAATAATCAAATATTTTGAAAAAACCTGGTGAAGCGAAACACTGCACATTAATTATTGTGATAGTTATAGGATAATAACTAATTATTAATTACGTTTTCCAGCAATTCCTGCCTAGTATTTTGTTGAAATCTTTAGCTCGACGCAGAAATTTGTATTAACTCTTCTAATGCAGCATTTCACAATAAAAATATATAGTGTGCTCCTGGTTTTGCTGGAATGTTTTTCTCTGCAATAAAACAGGAACTGGCCTTCCCTAGGATGAGAATAGAAGAATTTACACAGCTTACTACTCTGGTGCTATCTGTGCCAAAACCAGAAGAAGGAAGAGGAAACAATCCCGGCTTTCTCTTATCCCCAGTCATTTTGCCACTTCTCCATTTTCTCACGGTGGACTGTTCTTTGATTTGCTTTCACATGAAGGCCTAGCTGACAGACAAGTGTAAGAACAAAGGGGCCCAAACAGGAGAGTAGACTTGGGGAGATGCCAGCCATGAGGAGGAGGGGGTGGCTTGGACCTGGCAGGGGAGGCAGGACGGTTGAGAAGGCTGAGAGAAGGGCAGTGTTGTGCACAGGTAACAGGCAAGTGAGAGATAATGGCAGAGAAGAGGGATGGAAACAAAGGGGATATGAAAAGCAAAGAAATATGGGGGAAAGAATGTGGAGTTGTGAAGTGTCTTATTGCCTATCCAAAGGGAGGAAATGGAGAGAGGCAGGATGACCTGCCTACATGAAGGAACAGCTGGGCCAAGCGGAGCTCCTCCTGTGCCTGCCAAAGCCCTGAGCCATAGGGCTTGTTCAGATGCCCCTGCTGAAGGGCACTAAGATCCAGAAAGGAAGTATGAAAATGACTTTAGGAAACATCTTGCACCTTTCCAATGTATTTGAAATGCGACCAGGGATGTGCAACACGTACCCTCACAGCACGCTTCTTGTGGTTGGGGAAGCACGAGGGTTCCTCCAGGCCACCCAGCGATTCTGCCCTTGTGCCCAAGGCTGCCAGGCCAGTGTTTCCTTCTGTGGGGTCACTCTAAAGACACAGGTCTCAAACTGGGGGCAGGTCACCCATGAGAGCAGGCATAGAGCTGACAATGAGGAGAGAAGTGGGGAATTGCTGGGGAAATGTTGCCAAGCCTTCACCTCTCTTCTTCTGGCTCTCCCAACTCCAGGGGCTGTTTGCTTTGTGTTACTGGAAGAGAAGAGCAGGAGCAAAGGCTCAGTGGGGGTGGAGGTGCACCCTCCTTGTGAGGGCTGGCTCACATTCCTCATCTGCTGAGCTATGGCAAGCATGTCTGCATTTCATTTCCCCTGGGGAAAGCCCAGCCTTGCTGGCTAGGATGGGAGTGAGAGGGAACAGGGCCCCAGGCCACCCAGGGTGGAGAAGCCATGGCCATATGTCAGTGTGACAGGGAGCTGGAGAGGCAAATGGGAGGGGACGAGCAGGCATCAAAGTAGATATCAGGTACGAAAACCTGCCACTGGGGAGATTTGTGGGACAGCTCTGAACAGGGTTGGGGTTGACTTTGCTGGACTTCAGGATGCAGCAATACTTCAGCTGGCACTAGATAATATGGGTTGTTCTGCCTAGCGGAAACTGGAAGGAGCTGGAAGCAGGCAGGCAAGTGTTTGGGATAGACCAAAGCGTATCAGAAATGCATGCATGGGAGGAAGCCAAAGTACTGCAGGATTTAAAAAAAATAAAAGAAAAAGAGTATTTAAATCATTTTAGAGCTACTACTTGACGTAGCTGAACAGCGTTCAAGCATTCAGAACCTTAACAGCACTAACAGAAAGGGAAATTTCTTAATGACAGCATTTTCTACACAGTCTTTTATCCGTATCAGAGATGCAAAACAGAAGCTGGGCAATCTAATGGACATTAACTGCTCAAAATAAAAAATAAAGCCTGCAACACTTCCACACGGTGCTGTCTGCTGCCTTAGCTCCCCATCCCCTGGCAGCTTCCCAAACACACAAGTTCATACCATGAATGCTGAATTGGAAAAGCTGGAGGGCAGAGCTCCCGTGAAAACCACAGGGGGAGAGCATACATGAAGAAAAAGCTTTCTGCATGACAGAATTTAAGCTGGAAGGTACTTCTACTGGGGAAATAGCCCCACATACCAAGGCTGAGCCAGGGAAAAATGGCCTCGCTAGAGTGTTGCTTAAGCCTACTGTGATCCAAAGAAGCAGCAATTTGCTGCTTAATTGCAGCCAGCCGCAAAAGCAAAGAAAAAGAAAAAAGGAAACAGTAAAAGAGCATTTCCTCACTTCTTAATTTTTTGTTAGTGGTGACTTATTACTCATGCAGGGTGTAGGTATTTATTTAAATAATAGATAGATACCTACCTCCAGGTACAGAATCGGGCATGCTGCAAAATATGTAAACAAATTAAAGCTGGGCTCAGTGCCCAGATAAGAAAGCTCACCAAAACCAAACAAGCCAACCGCAAAAGCTCAGTTCTTAGCAAAAGACAAGAGTCCCAAAATAATGTATGAGGTATGAGAGTAAAAAGCTGTAATGCACCTGACTGGAAATGTCTGATTAGTAGTATTACATCAGCCTGTGTGTCAAAGCTTCCTTATGATAAGCCCTGTACAACTATAATAATGAGAGATGGTTCTTGCTGCCTACAAAGAAGAGGCAGTCAAGTCATGGGTGAGGAACCTGAGATTTAAAGATGGTGTGGGATTTGACCCATGCTGCGCACAGAGCCAGGATCAACTACAGACTGCTTTCCTCCCAGTCCTGAACTCAGGGATCACATCACTGCTGACATTCATGGCTCGTCTCCCGAAATCCAGCATGGTATATTAAATGTAAGCCTGACCTTCCTCCTATGACCTCATACTGTGCCTTCAAAGTCAGGGAAAGGAAATTCAGGGCTGAAGTCTGAAGCTGTTAAGGACAGGTTTGGGAGGAGATGAGAAAAAAACCTGTGGAAGAGATGTCTCGTTTGACAAAAATTATTCAGGACAGAAAGCAAGGACAATTCTGTATCTGTCTCATTTGCCTTGAAAGGACATGACAGAGCAGCAGTCACTCGACAGCCTCAGGCCTGGATAATTAAAACCTTTATATAATACCAGGTAAAAGAGTAAACAGTCCTTCCACGGTGTCATGGTTTAACCCCAACCAGCAGCTCAGCCCCACACAGCTGCTCACTCACTCCCCTAGTGCTGGGGCGGGGGAGAGAATCAGAAAAGTAAAATCAAGAAACTCGTGGGTTGATAAAGACTCTTTAATAGGTAAAAGCAAAAGCCGTGCACACAAGCAAAGCAAAACTTTACTTTGGAATTCATCCACTGCCTCCCATCAGTAAGGCAGGTGTTCACCCATCTTCATGAAAGCAGGGCTCCATCACGTGTAATGGTGGCTTAGGAAGACAAACACCACCACTGCAAACGTAGCCCCCATTCCTTCTTTTTCCCCCGGCTTTAGATGCTGAGTGTGATGCCATATGGTCTGTGATAGCCCTTGGTGCACCCCCAACCTACTCACGGATGGGGTGGTGCGAGGAGCTCTGTGTAAGCACTGCTCAGCAATGATGAAAACATCCCTGTATTACCAGTGCTGTCTTTAGCACAAATCCAAAACATGGCTTCATACCAGCTACTATGAGGAAAATTAACTCTGTCCCAGCCCAAACCAGCCCACATGGCATACTGAATTCAAATGTCCCTTTCCCGCTTGCAGCTCAGGGTTGTAGGTTTTTTTCAGAGCATCTCGAACAGATAATCAGAGCGTGCTGACATTCAGCAGTAATCAATTAGCGCCTACTTTAGATTAAATTGAGAATATGTAAATTAGGCTCCTCATCAGGCACCACAGTCAACATTTCAGAGACACTCACCATGCTCTGAACACATCAAACAGATGAAATGCAGAAGTTGTTCCAAATCCTACTCCAAAATGGGAGGCCAGGTGGGCTATACCAACCATTAAAGGTTACTTTTATCTGTTTTTGTTTCTGACCTTTTTGTCATATATAATATGACATATATTATGTTACTTACATATATAATATAAAATGCACCACTTACAAATTAGCACAAGGAATCTGGCTCCTGAAAGGTGCATTACAGCATTGCCCCTAGTTTTCCTTTGGTCCTTCTACTGAAAACACAGCCACCACCAGGCATCAAGAGCTCATGCTTGTCCTGGCAATGCTTGGGATAATTACACTTAGTTTCATAAGAAGACAAGGAGGATAATCCTTGGTGTCATCCCCCTCCCAGTCCCATGGCTTCCACACCTACTGCTTAGCTAAGTTTCTGCTGGCCGCAGCCCAAAAGTCCTACGTTTGTACATAGTCAATGGAAAAGGCTTGCCAATGGAAAAGGAGTTGCCTCTTTCTTCAGACACTGAGCAAGGAGCTTGGTGAGAATGGTGTAATTACTCTTATTGTTGGGACTTTTTTCGTGTCTTCAGGAAAAAGTAGCAAACTTTCTGTCAGACCCTATCTTGGGTCAGTCTGACCTCTCACTGTGCATTAAAAATGCTGATTCTTCACCATCTCATTTTCACAGCATCCACCCCCAGCTGATCACATTTGGAAAAAGAAACAATAACTGGACCCCACCTAGAGCAGATATTGTAGTTGGTGCTCATTAAAAAGAGCTTTTAACCTGTGTGAGGATGAAGGCAAGTATGGATGTATTAAAAATACATATATTTGAGTGGGTTTTCTATATCCTTTTTGTCTCTGGAGATCATCATCTTATACAACAGGGCTTTTCTTCTGGCCTCTGAATGCATGTGATTGCCACGACTATAGGGATTTTGCATTTCATTCTGACTCAACAAAAGCCGAATGCTTCAGTCTCCTCTTCTCCCCCACAATCCCCCCATTAAATATAACGGGCGAGCGTGTTTCTCTAGAGACCAGGTTGTCATTTTTGCTAGGATGTATCCCATTTACATGACTCATAAGGCATTAGCAAAAATGTACCCCTCAAACCAAGGCACACTCGCACATATATATCCGTATAAAGCTGTCACACCGTGCCTACAACGGCGTAACAACGTACAGCGGAGAGACGATGCTCGCCCCACAGTTTGTTTTTGTGATTAGCAGGCACGGCACAGACCCAATAGATATTAGCATGTCCGGGAAGCACTCACGATAAATTGCAGAGCTACTAATAATTTAGATATTTTTATGACTGTTCAGTGGTGGCTAATTTCGCCTAATAAAACCCCATTAAGCCGCTGCCTGGTCCTCTCCCTTCCTCCAAGTCCCCGAACGGGACTTATCTGCTAATTGCAACCAGTCTATGCTAATTAGACCTCATTTCCATTTCTTAAAGAGATAAGCACTGCCTTGTGCCAACCCATCACTCAAACGTCCCACCTTTGCCGCAACCTTTCTGCCTGGCTCACGCAGAACCGCGATAAACCGCCGCCTCC
>NW_009929756.1:15769-20770 GCF_000696875.1 Nestor notabilis | reverse complement strand
GCGGCGTGGCCGGTCCCTCACGGACACCTCGGAGGAAGGGTCGGTGTGTCCCTGAATGCAGAATAAACCCGCTAACGAGGCGAATATGGGCCTCTAACCGCACGGCAGTGCCGCTCAATGGGGCGTGCTGTCCCCAGGAGCTCCTTCTCCTGCTGCTTTGTTCTATATTCCTCTTATTCCTGTGTTCTTACTAAACTCTTTGTGGACTTCAGCTCATTTTATGCAGTATCCGCTGTCAGCTTGCTCTGGTCTTCTTCCTGACTTGGGCGTTTAAGCCCTATATAATTAAAAGAAAGGACTGCACCAGCATAATCCCCACCTAAAATCATCCCCAACTTTAAGATTATTAATGCAGCAAAATATTTTTGTTGCAAGTCGGGTGAATAATTGAGATTTCCATTAAGCCATTCCCCCCGCAGCATTGCAAAACCTTGTCCCCATTACCAGCCTTCGCCCACCAGTGAAATGAGCGCAGCAGCCAGAAGTGTTTCACAAGAACAGCATGAAACAGTCCAGGATGGGAAGTAGCATATTTAATCTATTTAAAATCATGGGAGACATTAAGTAAAATGAAACCCACCCATTTTGCAGCTTGGCCAAGTGGTGTGTATTGGCATTCATCTTTTCCAAGCACTACCTTCTACACGTCTAATAGTTGCTCATAGTTCATTAACAGTTTCGGTCTTAGAGCCACAGATGACAGAATATTGCAGTTTTATTATAGATAGAAATGACAATCTTGTCAGAATTTCTGAGAATGTAAAAAATGGCCAAAAATATATATATTTTATTTCTTGACAAGTGTCACTCAGCTCATAGTTTAACATTTCTGCTTAAAAATAAAGTGGAATTCTTGTTTTGAAACAGACGTACCAGCCTTCAGCCTTCAGCATACATTCAGAAGCTTATGTTTTGAGCATTGCTCAAATGGAGGGTGTTCCTGATTTGGGAGACCTGCCTCAGGAGAAGCTGCAGATATAAACATGTTTGAATTCATAATAAACAGAATGATCACATTAGAAACAAGCATAATTCAACATGGTGAGACTTAGGAGCACGTTAGTTAGTTAGCCACGTTGGTGTTTTCCAGCTCATGTACAAGGGAAGTTCACAATCCCTAAAAGCAGGCTTTAGGTCTCCCTTTATGAGTTTTCCAGAACTCAGCTTCCGTTTTAATACCACACATTTAATAATGCTTGCATGCAGTGTAGACCTGCTGAAAATCAGGAGTCACGCTGGTCTCCTGCCTCTTCCACCCATCTGCCACTGCTGTTCTGTTGTTTCAAAAGCCCTGTGTTAACTCCAGCTAAAGGTGAAACACTGAATGCCTGGAGAAGAGAAGGCTCCTGAAGGGGACACCTTAGAGCAGCTCCAGTGCCTAAAGGGGCTCCAGGAAACCTGGAGAGGGGCTTTGGACAAGGGATGGAGGGACAGGACAAGGGGAATGGCTTGAACCTGCCAGAGGAGAGATTGAGATGAGCTCTGAGGCAGAAGCTCTTCCCTGTGAGGGTGCTGAGGCGCTGGCACAGGGTGCCCAGAGAAGCTGTGGCTGCCCCATCCCTGGCAGTGTTCAAGGCCAGGTTGGACACAGGGGCTTGGAGCAACCTGCTCTAGTGGAAGGTGTCCCTGCCCGTGGCAGGGGTTGGAGCTGGAGGAGCTTTGAGGTCCCTTCAACCCAAACCACTCTAGGATTCTACGGTTATGCTCCGTATCCGACATTACTAGAGGTACGTTGCTGAAGGTACTAAAGGTGAAGTGTGCCACCGCTATTTAACCAGCACTGACACACGCAAAAATGCTACAGAGCCACTCGATCAGCTTCCTGGTGCCGAGGTTTTGGGTTTGGGGATGCACAAAGCTGGGCTGGGCATAGTCCTGCTGCTCCTTTTGCCGTACAATTAGGTGCTTTATGTGGAATAGAAAAGCATTGAGAGGATGGATGTGAGTGTGCCCACATGCCATGTACTGTGGGTAGGCTGCTCATCTGCCATGTGGGAGATGAAGACTACTGCTGTGTGCGGCAGAAAGCAGGATTAGATCTGTGGGAAGTTCCTTCCTTTGTCATTAGCTTATTGTTTCTTTGGCTTTCTCCATTTGGGGCTACTTTATTTTGCCCAAATAACTAATTATTCCTGGTATTGGAGGCACATGGAGTTTGCAGTCCTTGATACACTGCTGGTACAGCAGGGAAAAGATGAAAGGAGAAATTGTGGATAAAGAAGTACCCGGAAATACAGATGCAAAGGAGCAGAGACACAAGATGCAGAAGAGAATCTGTGACAAGTTTGTCAGGTCACTTTAAGTGTGATCTGAGGCGTAAGAAGATGCTGTTCCTGGAGCTGATGTTTGGTCCTCTGAGTTTTTCCTGACTGCAGAAACCTCTGCGAGTTCCCTCGGAGCACTCGCTAGTCTTGTGTTATATAAAATACTGCCTCCTTCAGCACGAAACCTGAGCCTGGAGTCTGCACATACGCAACGCTCCTCAATGACTCTGTGGTGGTTTGGGTTGCTGTGGTGATTATCCATCTGTTTAAATACTTCGTATGGGAGATTCTCAACTCATTTACCATGGAGAAGATTGTCTCAAGTTGCGAGAAACACTGCATTAGGCCTGATTCTTGTAATTTTCACACTTGATTAGCAAAACATTCCACTTGATCTGCCATGGCAGAAGGACATTGTGTACTATTTAGATACAGAGTCTGGCACTCGGTTCTGTGGTCACTGCTGGCCCCGTTGTGCAGTTCAGGAGGATGACTGCAACACTTGATGATCCTCCTTCAATGGGTCCTCATCTGAAGCAGTTACACAAAATCACTTGTCTTTTTACAAAGTCTGATAGGAAAAGAACTCATGTGCAGCCAGGAGAGAGCTGAACATCTCCAGCCCCATGGCAGGGGGTTGGAACTAGGTGATCTTAAGGTCCTTTCCAACCCAAACCGTTCTATGATTCTATGTTTCTGTGATATATCTGAGTCGTCCCTACAGCTTTTCATGTGCTTAATTCTTAATAGTGCACATTCTTAATGTGCTATTTTGGTTTTTCTTGACAGTTGCTTTCTCCATGGCACAACATGGCAGATCCTCTTTGAGTGAAATAACTCAGGAAGTGGAGTGACGCATCTGCACTTCCATCCACACCCATGTCGTGTTGTTTTCCTCTTGTCCCTCTGTCCAAAACGATTTTTCCTTCTAATTAATATCAATTTATTAAAAAAAAGTCTTCATACTTATTTTTCATTTTAAAACACTATCAGAAGAAACAAAACACTGCATCCAAACACCCACCTGAAAGCAGCGTGCATGTTCTGACTTACAATAGAATCAAGAATTGCTCAACCTAAGCTGTCCAAGCTGTTCTGGTAACTTCAATTCACCAGTAGAAGGTTTGGTTGGGTTTTTTCCCTTGCTGATGTGCAGACTGTCAGCCCCCCTCCCCAGGGGCAGCATGCTGTATTCCCATTTCATGGCACTAGGGACTTCAACGTTCCAGCGTGTAGCTTTTTGTGTCAGAGGTTAGACTGTTTGTTTTTCTGACTAATAATGTGGACCTTGGGAGCCACATATCTGAGCACCGTTGAGGAAATATCTAGACCTCTGTTAAAGTGTAATCCCTCTCAGGGCATGCCTATACAGGAGAGTAAAGACAGCTGGAAGCTCTCTCTGCCAGTGCTCCCCACTGGCTGGAGGCAAGCCAGTTCCACCTTAAGAAGTCCTTTAGCTCAGCTCTCTGCCTGTGCTAATGGTCCCTGAGATGTGGCTGTGGACATGGTGAGCACAGCACACCAGAGAGCTCTATTTGCTGCAGAACAGATACAATTACTTGGCGAAAATACAGCCTAAAGAGTAGGTGTCTTTAAAATACTAAATGTAAACAAGGGCAGGTTTTGTGCTTGCTCGTTCTTGAGAACAAAGCCAGTGTAAGATCTAAGTGATCGTTCAAGTCCCTCTCAGGCCTTGTACTGAGTGAATCTTGCATTGCACTTCAGACAGGTATCAGGGTTCTCTTCCTTGTACTCGGTGTCTTCATGCCGGAGCCCCTAACACACGCCTGGCTCTATGAAGCTGTACAAAGGAAGCCATAATGGAGTCTTAGGCACCACGGCATTTATAACCATTTAGAAGCCTCAGAGAGAGCAAACATTTAGAGCTTTGTAGATAGTCATCATCTTTATGAAGTGTAGGATCTATTTGTGCATCATCTGTAGGACCCTGCTGAGAATCTCCATTGTCCTGCTCATTGGAAGGCTGCAGCCCAGCATGGGCTCTACTTCTTTCAAGCATGTGCGTGTACATCTCTTATAAATAAGCAGTTGTGGTTATTTCATTAGACCCCTAATAACATCTCTATTTCATTTTCCTTCCAAAGATGTTTACTTCAGTGCTGACACATATTTATAATGTCATCTCAAAAGTAAGAGGCTATCCTGTCAGATTTATAGCTATTATAAAGGAAGATGCTATCTGCATACCAATGGTCGGTCGGAGCCTTACCAACATTTCCCCTACTATTACTGCCTAAGGAAGCAATAAAAATTTAACATTTACCATCGTGAAACACCTGCAGGGATGAAATTAAAACTAGATTATATGCTTATCAGATAAACGTTACCAAAGCAAACTCTTTAGAGATTAACATAAAAATCAGAGTTATCAAAATCTTATTAAAAGCTTCACTTAATACAATCCATAGTGCACCTCCACTGCTCAAGCGTTCTCTGTGTGTGACTTACTCAGTCCTTGTGGGGCTGTGCAGAGGGGAGGCAGAGCAGCCTTGCTGATGGCTTTGCTGTCGTGTTAGCAAATGCCTACCCCGATATTGAGATTTGTCTTTAAAGGCTGGCCACAAGTGTCATTTGTCCTTCTCTTTCTGATCCCAGCCCCTCTCTGAAGGGCTCTCTGCATGGCGCACTCTGTTCATGAGCATGGTGCCAAGGTGTGCTCCAGGCTCCCTCATGGAGTTCTGCTGGGAATTACTCTGGAAACCACTCGTCCTTCCTG
>NW_009929756.1:12275-15571 GCF_000696875.1 Nestor notabilis | reverse complement strand
TGAACTCGTTCTGATTATGGTCAGCAGGACAAAGAAAAGGGATTTAAAACAGCTGGAAGCTGTGAACAAGGAGCTGTTGTTGCTGCTAAGCAGATGGTCTCCTGCTTAGTTGGTGCAGCCTTTGGTCCATTACAAACATGCTCCAGAGAAGAGAGATGTGGGATCTCTGACCTGGAAATTCAAAAAGCTGCTGGATTTCAGCTTTGCTGCCACCACTGATTGGGCAGTTTATAGTGATGATAATCTACGTGCACTGACTTGAAGAAGACGCCGTCAGCACACCCAGTGCTTAGGGTTTATTTCTCCATCTGGTATTAGGTGACCTCTTTGTCTCAGGGCATTAGAAGCAACCTGCCTTGGGCATGTTCTGAACTGTGTTTGGGAGGGTACAACTCAGCAACAGCCACATCCTGAGTTACTTACGTGAAGGCCCAGGCCAAAAAAGCGCTCTGATTTTGGGGATCCTACTGAGTTTGGTGGGTCTGGGGAGTGTGACACTAATGAGAGGTTGAGATCATTGATGAGATGAGTGTAAAATAACTCATGTAGTTTACCAAAGGCCAATTTCAGAGGGGGATGAGGGAGTTTTTTTCGTTCACCATGGTTTCATTAAGACATTTATTCTGAAGACAAATTTGATGGCCGTTTTCTCCAACCTCCTCTGTTGTGGTGGCACGGATCGTAACATTTAGGTAAGTAAATCAGGGACATTGGGGGGAATTCAACTTAAAAAGGACCCCAATAACAACTGAGGCTTGTAAAACCAGACAGAACAGTGCACTGAGCAGTGGGGTGGGGGATGCAGAGCCAAAGCGTAGCCAAAGATTAAGGGAGCAGAAATAGCAGGAGCTTGCTTTGCAGGGAACTAAAAACGCCTGTGCAGCCGTGGCCTAACGTCTGAAGCAATCGAGTCTGCTGGCCCAGCTGGTTCGCACTGCGATGGGTTAGGGAGAGCTCAGACAAGTACATCCAAATCAGAGGGTGGTAAGCTACTGCAGGGCGATGCTCCCCAGCCTCTGGGCAGCCTGGGGGAGGACTCTGCTGTCAGCACAGCCGGACTGGGGAGGAGATGCGTATCCACAGACAGAGCCGGGCACTGCCACAGCCCAAACCCGTCCTGCGTGTGCTCCGCTCCCCAGAGCAGCGTGTTCCCGTGTGCCTCCGGGACGGCGGCGTTTTGGTACCACGCTTCCCTTCCAGGGGAGGCAATGGACGTACCTGGCAACTGCGGCAGAAGCCATGGGCACATCCAAACCAAAAAGTGGGTGTGAGCCTGCGTGCTCTCCTTTTACTAGGGCAGATGATTGTATTTAACTTGGAAAGAGCTGCTCGTGCCTCTTGCTCGAGTTCCCAGCCCTGAGCGGTGTGAATTACAGAGATGAGGGGGTTAAGATTTCATTTCCCAAAATGGATGCACGTTTTTGCATATACATCCCTCTACCCGAGATGGAGAAACTACTTGACCGTGGTCTGAATTTGCCAGTCATTATGCTAAGTAATTCACTTCTACTGCCACTAGAGGTATGACATTCACTTGAGCAAATACCAAAGGAAACATTCAGTTGGAAGCCTTGCCCATATGAATATTTCATTTCTCAAGCAGTGTTTCTGATCTGGGGTGGTTTTGGAGACCTCAGCCTACTTTCGCTATTCCTTTTGGGCAGCCTTGCTTTTATTGAACTGCAGCTGGCTACTCAGGAGATGAAATGCCACTTTGTGATGAAAGGGGACAGGATTGAGTGCTCATTTAAACTGCATAAAAAGCTAAATTATAGTATCAGCCATCGTATCAATCATCTGTGACTGCCTCATGTGCAAGCTTGTACCAACACATTTGTAAGTCTCATTCCACACTGCTTGTTGTTCTGGAGCAAATTTACATTCATTCCGAAATGCCAACATAACAAAATTGGGTTTAAATTCATTTCCTTTGGTTTTTTGAGGCGGTTAATGAACAATTCTCACATATAAGCACCCTTTGGAGGCTCCTGAAAACCTCAGTGGGGACAAGGATTGTGGTGAAACTGCCACATGTCCCTGCGCTGGCAGAACTGCAGTGTGGGACCTGGGCTTTAGCTGCGCGCAGCACAGGGGCTGCTCAGCTGCTCCTCAGCCCTGCCCCGCGAGCGCAGAGAGAGTGGGAAAACCCAGGAAATTCCATGGTGAACACTGGAGGGAGAGAGCTCCTTCATGGCTTTTCAGAGTCACAGAACCCCAGCCTGGCTTGTGTTGGAAGGGACCTTAAAGCTCCTTCAGCTCCAACCCCTGCCACGGGCAGGGACACCTTCCACTAGAGCAGGTTGCTCCAAGCCCCTGTGTCCAACCTGGGCACTTAACTTGAACACTTTTGTGAAGTTTAGTTTGTTCAAGGCGTGATAGATTGAAATGTGTGTTTTCATTTAGACTCTGTGACACGCCAGCCCAGTACACACCGTGTCTGCAGGCACTGTGCTGCGTGTCACAGGAAAACCATTTCCAAGGGAAAATACTGAAAGTAGACACCAGATGCTCTCAGGATTTTTGTTTCCCACCTAAAATGAAATGTTTGAAGCATTTAATTACGGTAAAAGTGGGCATTTGATGGGAAAGGTGTTTCCAGCAGAATCAAGCACAGATCCTCATAAAGGCCTAGTGCAGCCTTTGGGTTGCTCCTGTCCCCTGTGCTAACAGCACAGTTCACTATGGACAACATATATATTGCACTTGGTGTGTTCTTATCTTTAGTTTCTTTCTACCTTCTGTAGTGATGCCGATAAATTCACTGAAGTCTTATTACACTCATAAGAAAGTTCTAAGAGAAGCAGTGTGCGATTGGGATACTTTGGATTAAGTTAGGGTACAGGATGATAAAATAGTGAGATAAAAATCAGATCCACTGAATTCACTGTGAACAACAGCACTGCCATTTGACCTTACTTCTGCCCTATATACAGCCATTAGCAAGGCTGTGCCATTTATTTACAGCTTCCCCCTCTTGCACACACAATCCAAGGCAGTAAAGTGCATTGCAGGAGTATTTCACAGGAGCAGTGGTGTTCACGTGAACGTTACCAACATGCTTCCTCCCCAAAATCATGAAGATGGGTGGCAACGTTTTATGCTTTGCCCAGTTTTGACAACTCTTCCCAATGGCTCAGTTTAGTGTCAAGTTGACCTTTATGGTTTTCACAGTTACATAAAAAGGATGAATGAGCAACAACAAAAGAGGAAGGCTGGGATCATATAACCTTGAGAGCTGGAACTGCCTGCGTTTATACTTTACTATTTGAGGGAGGGAGGCAGCACTGGAGGGTGGT
>NW_009929756.1:0-12244 GCF_000696875.1 Nestor notabilis | reverse complement strand
GTAGGGAAACAGAGGTTCTGCTCTGTATTCCTTCTATTGCCCTGTGTAAGTTGGTTGAGACCAGATTGCAAATGTCACCCAAGTGAAATTGAAAAGGTAGAAAGTAAAGTTTTTCAAATAAACCCCAAACTTGTAACCAGTAATCCAGACTAGGCCACTGGTGAAGAAAAGGAGGCACGCAGCAGAGGGGATTTGCAGGCACAAAAGTGCCTTTAGCTCCTACTGATCAGAGTTTGATTTCTCCCTCAGTGAATGCGAATGAACCACTCGCTCTGCGTGAAGCATGTTGGATACGAATTAATTTATATGACTATTAACAGTTGGGTTTAATATTTGTCACTAAACCAAAACATTGGCAAGTAACAGGACAGCATCGCTGCTTCTGTCTTGCTGGTTGTTTATGCTCCCCCCTTCAGTTTCTGCTGAGATACAAAAGGCTTGATTTTCACACAAACTAACACTTTAATTATTGCTAAAGCTGTATGACATGTCCATACGTGTGCTGGGTAGAAGGGTTTCACTTTGTTCTGATCCTAAACCAGATCTGGCCTCGTTTGGAGAGCTTTTTCCCATCTTGGGTTTAACTGCACCTTCCCTCCTTGCTCTGCAGGATTCCGAGGTGGATATCTGGGATGGCTTAAGCCACTGGATGAAGTTTGGATCCCCTTAAAGGAACAGCAAATAGTCCCTAGCCTTTGAGGCCAGAAATTCGTACTTTCTCCACTGGGTTCTCTGAAAATGGACATGTTTGTGCCTCCCTCCCAAGCCTCAGAAGGAAAGGGAACCTGCTGGAGAAGCAGCGGGTTGGCCTCGGTGCTGCTCAAGCTCACTTGAGTTTTTGTTCAGGTGCTGTACCTGGGGCCTGCTTACTTGTGACTCTGACCATTCCTCAGACACCTCTAGAACTACCTGTGCAGAGTGTCAGCATATGTAAACCCATGGGGTTTGCTAAAGCAGTTTGCTTCTAGTTTCCTTAACCTTGGCAGCAATAAACAGCTGTGTTTTCCAAGGGAGGATGAGTTTCTCTGTATGTTTGTCATACACTAGCTCTTGGTTTGGGACGTTTTCTGCTATTGTCTGTTAAAATTTGTTTTATGGCCTGTGTGACACAAGGACTGATGCTGAAATCCTCCCGTGTCTTTTGGAAATGCAACAGAAGCAATTTCCAGCCCGTGTGGCAGGAAATCTGCATGTTCCTATGAATAAAAATGAAGATGAAAGCAGGGTGTGTGGGAAGACCTGGTTGTGACAGAACCTTTCCCAGCTGCTTTCTTGGTTGGAGAGCAATCACAAAAAGAGGATTTCTTTTACCAAGCTGGTTTAGATCCTTGTAAGTGGGTTTTGGCAGGAGGCAGGACATGGCCACTGCCAGCTGCTTGCTGAGTTATGTGTATGTTCTGTACCGCTGTAAAACTAATGATGAGGAAATAAACCTCAGTAGGAAAGAACAGTCAGCAAACCCCCAAAGCCCACTGTGTGCAAAGAGTCCCGTTCCTCAGACAGCTTTGCTTTGCTTTAATGATGGGAGGGGAAAAGCTCCATTTGGAGGCAGAAGGCTTAGTGCAGACCTGGCCTCTGAAATCAGATAGCACACTTCTGCCTATCACCTGGGAAAGGAGCAGCTGAGTATAATGCTTCAACACAGGCAGCTCTGTACAGTGTGTCAAGGAAAGCTTGGGAAAAGATAAGATTCTCACGTTGTACTTTGACGGAGCTGCAGTGACTGAGGAGGCTCCATGGCACCCTCGCAGCCAGCACAGCAGTTTTCCATGGCGTTGCTGCAGCACTGCCCTACCTCATTTTATTGCCCTCTGTTTGCCACATCACCAGCTCCTGTAGCCAGGGGTGCTGGGGATGTGCCAGTCCTGGAACCCAGAGGTGAAGGAACAGCTTCTAGAGACAAAGGGACAGCTTTCTGAGTCTCTGCAAGCGAGCTGCAGCTCCAGGAGATGGGAAGTAGGAGTCCAGCTCATGACAGATATCCTGTGCTGCTTCTGTTTGAAGACAGTAAATGAGCAAGAAAAACATTACGGTTGTGCGCGGTGTGCAGCAAGGCTTTGAGTCTGAGTTTACTTACCTTCCAGCTCTCCTTATTTGCCCAGAGGTTTGCAAACACAGCCATGGAGGGCTGCAGGGGTAGCTGGCCGGCAGCCTGGACTGTGTTTAATAGCAAGCAATGCACTGGCTGTAGCTGCATTCCCTACAGGAGCTGCACCCCACATTGCTGCAGGTGCTGTGCTCTCTCTAGGTCCAGAGCCTGGCTTTCTGCAGGCAGGAGCGCTGCACCATCAGCCGGTGATGCACGGAGATGTTTGGCTATCACTATGAGACCAGAACTCTCTATCCTGTTTATTGCTCTGACAGCGATGGCAGGCAGGATTCCTCGGATTTCAGGTCCTTTTCTTGGCCTTGTTACAGCTGAATCCCTGGTTGTCAAAACCTGGGTGGAGTCACAGCTCTTAATGCCTCTGATTAACCACTTCAGGGCTGCTGGGCCTGAGTGCCCAGCATCAGTTGCTGCTCTTACTGAGTTCAGCTGAGTGCCAAGGGATTGATACCTCCCAGAATGAAGCTCCCTGTGTCCCGGGTTAGTACTGCCTAGAGCTGGAATACCCACAGCCCAAACCCACTGCCTGGATGTCTGTGTTTCACTGAGGTGCTCTTTGGAAGGTGAGGCTGATTTCTGCTTTCTTGCTGCCATCCTGGAGTGTTGTACCTTGATGCACAGACATGGAATACACTGTTAGCATTTTCTTTATTTTTTTAGTAATGTGATTGCTACATACCCTCTAAATCAAAGCAGTTAATGTCTATTTTTACGGTCACTTTGTTCTATCAGGGACATGATTGAGGTAAGCTCCTGTTCTGTGTATCAAGAGGTAATTTATGTTTTCAGTTTATGAAGCTATGCATTTTATGTAGCTGTGGCTACACAAATGAATCGTGGGAACCATGTTAGAACTGTGCTTCCCTCTGCTTGTTTTCCTTACGAGCTGCACTTTTATTTTCACAACTACTTTCCAGCGTGTTTTTTCCTTGTTTTGTTCCCATACATCCATTCTCTTGCCATGTTTATTTCTCCCCTGTTTGTGTTTCTTAACGTGTGTGAGCACTGAGGAGAGCTGAGCATCTGGAGAAGGTCGGGGGGGCTGTGAGCTCTTGGTAGGGCACTCTAAAGCATTGGCACAGAGATGCTAACCCCTGAAGGGCACAGTGCAGCACCAGTGACTGCCTTCCCAGGAGAACCACCTTAGCAGGGCTGCTGCACGACTTAGCCCCCCTTCTGCCTTAGTGCGAGTATCCCACTTGTCTTAATGTGCTCCAAAGTGGAGAATACAAGTGCTGTGGAAACCCTGAGTCATGAGTGGCTCATCACACATCACCGCTGTGCTAGGCTGTCACTAGGCTGCTGTGGTCTTCCCCCTTCAGTTTTTAATCCTGTTTCAGTTCTTGTCTGTATGTCAGGTCTGTGCCCAGCGCTCATCACCCACCACATCCTTTTCCTTCCCCTCTGCTCTGCTGCTTTCTCCTCTCTTTCTTTCCTGCCTGGCTGCTGGATGGTGAAGGGGGGAGCAGGATGTGTGTGTGTTGGGAGGAAAGGGGAGATGGCAGCTGGGAGGTGGAAGAGGGTAGTGCTGCGGCGGGTTAAGGGACAAGCTGCCTGCCCTTGGCTCGGGGATGTTGTGCAAGGCTGGAGAAGTGTTGGGGTGATGAACGAGCGTGTTGTGACATGGGGAAATAACTGGCACAAGCTCCCAGTTCGGTTGGCTTTTCCTTGCAAACACAATGGGTTTAGCTGAATAGGGAGTAATTGAAGTTTGAAAATGTTTCTGACTCTGTTCTGAAATTGTCTGGAAGAGAACTGGCATCATTATAGTCTTGTGTTGTTTGTAAAGGCTGGGCATAGTCAGAACTGGAAATTGTTGCCTGTTAGAAATGCTGCACACGCCATCTCTTACTGCAGTTACTATTTTTTAAAGTGAAAATGAGTGACTTCAGGGTGGAGTTTCTGCTTTTCCTGTTTGTGTGTTTGTTTTTCCTGTGTCTGAGGTAAACTGTTTCTTGCCCTTGGCTGTGGGGAGCAGGTTTGGGGTTAGCTTGTCTGTCTTTGTAGATAGTACCACGTTGTTACTGGGGACTGGGAAGCTTTTTGACCAAGAATAGAGGACAGCTGCATTTCCTATCCTTTAAATACAAGATACATACAATGAAATATCAAACTATAGGATTAAATTTCCCTTGTTTAAGCTCAGATTTGCACTTCAATAGCTAATGTGATATTCTCTCTCTGCACAATTGTAATGTGGCTGCTCTGGGGAAAATGGGGGAGGAAGGGCTGGATTGCAAAGCTCTGCCTCCTCCTGCATCTCCTCCTGCAAGGAGAAGAGCTGAGCAGAAGGATGCAGAGGACTGTGTGGTGCTCAGCGCCGAGGGGCAGCACCCGGCCTCGCAGCTCGGCTCTCGACAACAGGAACTGCTGTGCTGGTTCCAGGAACGGATGCTTAGCGATGGAGGCCACAGACCAAATCCTCTTGACTTGGTGTCTCCTCCCAGCCCTGGGAAACGAGCTGAGTAAGGGTTTGAAAAGCCCGAGGTTCCACCTCCGCTCCCGTGTGCGTTTGCTGTTGAGCACGTTGTCCCCCCGGAATTTGTTTAATGCCTTTTAGAATCCATTTCCAGGCTCTGCAGCCTCCTGAGGCACCGACTGCCACAAGGCAATTATGGACGGTATGAAACAGTACTTCCTTTTGGGTGTGTTTGCTTTAAACATGCTGCTTAATGACTTTGTTGGATGCCCCCTCAGAAAGCGAACAATTATTCAGCATGTTACAGACTGCTGTCATTTCCCTCTGCAGGCATCTTTATTCCTAACCTGAAGAGTTCTTGTCTGTTAATTCCTCCTTCTAGTGAAGCTGCTCTGTATCTCAGAGATAAATGTGGGGTTTCTATTACTTCTCTCTTTCCTCTTGGACAGAAGTGTCAGGGAAACCTTATCATAGTTAAATGATTATTTGGTCCCTCTTTGTGCCAAAGTAATTAGTTTTCAGCTCTTGTAAATTGCCAAAAGCTTCTGAAAGGACGAGAAAACTTTGTTCTTGTACTCCCCTTCAGCTTGTACTCCCCTTTGTATCCCAAACCAGGTAAGAGCATGCAGGAAGTAAACAGGAGGAGGGTCTGGATTTGAAGTTCTCCTTTGCTGCCAACGAACCTTCAAACTTCATACACAAAAACCGAGTGAGTGCAAGGAAGTGACAAAATGGGGAGCTGAGAGATCAGGAAGCTCAGTAATTCAGTCGGTACTGAGCAAGGTCAGCAGTGCTGAGCAGGGACAAAGATAGTGACCCCGGACAGAGCGGAGTTTGGTGCGGGGTTTTGTTCTCCTTAGTCCAGAATAAGCACAGTATTTTCTGTCGTGTGTAAATCTTGAGAGAGAGGAGTAAAAAGGATTTTTATTTTAAATGTTCCCATCTGGCATAAATACCCCATTGGAGAGAGGGAAATGCAGATCCCCTCAGATCCAGGAGCAAGCATCTGCGGGGAACACCTCGCTGCCTGTTCTGTCTGGTGCAGCTCTTCCACCTTGTGCCCTTTGCTCCTGCCCCGTCACACTCCAGCTGACTCCTCAAACCTCTCACCCTTATTTCTTGCCAGCGGCTGTGTCTCAGTTTTAGGGTTTCCCATCTGGGCTGTGCTGCTGCACTGCACCGTCTGCTCCTGCCATCTCCTTCTTTTCATGTCACTGCACAGGGAGCTGCTCTTATGGGATGAGGTTGTGTCCCTGCCTAAGCCCTTCCCAGAAAGAACACCCACCAGATACCTCACCAGATGAGCCTTTGCTTCCTCTTCTTCCTTATTTATCTAGAAATAAAATGCCCAAAGGGCAGCTATTGAAGAATGAAAGGATGTTCCACGTTCCCCTGTGCTTTCTGCTGAGCTCCCTTCTCGCCTCACAGTGCTGCTCAGGCCTTCCTCTCCCATCCCGCCTTGCTGCCTTGTTAACACCCACCCATTAGATCATGTCTGAAATTAGCTGGTGACAACTACAGGGCAGGGTTGGTTTCTCTCGCCTCCATAGGAAAGGCTTGGCACAGGTTTGAGTGGGTTTGCAAAAAATAGCTAAACCCAACAAAATAAGCCCTTGTGCAGCTGAGGAAACCAAGGTGGGAAGGCTGGGTACCTGGGGGAGATGCTGGTGAAGGTCTGCTGCAGAGACAGCAAGAGCTCATGTGGCATCAGAGCTTGTGCTCCAAGTAGGTAATTCTGTCCACTGTGTAAGAGTGGACATCCTGAACAGTAATGAGGATGGAATATTGGATTCATACGGGGGGCGGGAATAATGTCTTGACATAAATGCTTATGGTAAAACACAACACTTTTATTGCAGTGTTTTCTGTAGTAGCTTTGGGGTTTTGGGGCAACTAAATGATGGTAAAATAGACATACTGATGCATGACAGTGTTCAGTTCCAGTAAGATGATGATGCTCTGTTAAGATGATGTTGGAAATTCATTCCTACATAATACGTTTGATTTCCGGTTCAGAACCAGTGACTTGACTTTAGGTGCTCTCAGCACAGAGTTAACAGCCCACAGAGTGGTGTCCCTCCCTTTTCTGAGACACAAGGTGATGCCAGCAGGGGACAGTGGGTGTTCCTGGGGGAGTGAAAAGATGCTGAGGGCTGAAAAGTGACTTGCAGAGCCCAAATCAGAGTGCTGAGGCTCGCAGCAGCATCTGGGCTGCTTTGGACCAGGCACAGGCAGGATGTAGGGTGCATGGTCAGCTTAGATAAACTTTCTCTGTGGGAGATGCTTTGAACTCTGTAAGGGAGAATTTCTGTTGCAGGCAAACCACGTATGTAGTGAATAATCATGTCTGTGTCCAGAAATGAAAGAGCCAAGTGTGGCTTTCCCTTCCTGGTGATTCCTGTCAGTTAGAGCAGGTCCCCAGCCTACATGGGTATTCTTTGCCATAAAAGAAATGCTGATAGGTAATAGATCAAGCAATGGTAACTTCTCACTCCGTGGCACAAATGTGACTTCCTAACCCGTCCCTGTTATCTCCACTCTTAAAGCTGGGTTTTCGGGTGTCAGTTCTGATAACAATGGGTTTAGGACTTCCTCACAGAAACACAGGCAGAAGGATGGAGTTTTCCTCTGAAGAGGCAATTTTTTTAGCCTGTCTTTATATTTTACCTCATAGAATGTAATAAAATCCAAATCCTGCTACTTTGCACCTTCATTTAATCCATGTTGTTGCTTTCCACAGGGGTAATACTTTGGATTATTATACACTTTTTTTTAATAATGCCTTTCATCCAAAGATCTCAAGCTGATTTGGCCTGATTCCCAGGTACAGCTTAGCAACACTTAGCATAAGACCAGTAAAAGGAAGTAAGAGGGAGTTTCATGCACTTTTTGGCTGGCTGTCAAATCAAATGCACCTACAGGTTGGTGCATCCCTAACCCTGAGACCCTGCTTCCTGTGGCTGTGGCTGCCGGCTGCGAGTCTCTGTCTCAGCCAGAAATGCCTCTCCCTTTCCTTTCTCCTGCCCCCAAACAAGCTCTGTCTCTCCCAGCATTTAGAAGAGAGAGGGGACATGTCTTTATGTGGGGAGAACTTGGTGGGATGTGCAGGGGGGACCCACCCCATTAATCTGACGTTATTTGTTGTTTGATCACAGATGCACTAAGCCAAAGCCACTTTCAGTTCTGTATCTCCCTGCATGTGCACAGGTATGTGCCGTGTTCATTCCTTTTCCTCACCTTTGCATTTAGAGTAACTCAGTTCTCCCATTTGCTGTATTTACTGAGGTGGTTTCAGTTTCTTTTTCAGTTTTTCAAACTTTTATTCTGAATTGTTGTTTCTTCTTTGGAGAGACTCTTGGACTTTGGAACCAGCTCTTGTAGGAAAAGCCTTGCCTGGTCTGGAAATCTCTTCCAGCTTGGTTTGCTCTTCAACGTGCTGCTCCAGAGGTTCATTTTATGTCTCCCTGGAGGTATTTTGTCAGAGTATTGCTTATCTACCCTCACTGCAGAACAATCCACCATCTTAGCAAACCACTCACTTCCTCATCCCCTGCTCAGCAGTTTTGAAAGCAAGAAGGGAATGAAACCGTGTCTGCTCTTACACAGTGATCTGGCTTCACCTTTGGACCGTGGGCACCACTAGCTGTGCTCACGTCAAAACCTTGCCGAAAGAGGAAAGGTACTTTGTGCCATACACGCAAAGGGTTAACCCATGTGTTGGGGAGAGGGGGAGAAAATCAGGCTGGTGGGACTGTGAGTTGCCCTGGGTTATTTTCCTGACCATACAGCTTTCTCTTTTGTGGCTAAATACGACAGTTACAGTGTCGTATTTATGCACAGTCAATAACTCTGCAGAAAACACGCTGCAGTCAGGGCATGGATCAGTGGCCTGTTCCTTATACTTCAGCTGAAAATGGAATTCTTCAATTCACTGAAGCCTGTGTAAAGAAATTGAGGCCCATGGGAGGCTTACACAAACTCCAGTGGCCCACAGTGATGTGGGATTTGCACCTCAGCTCCCACTTCCGTCCTCCAGGCTGCTAACCCAGCCTCCTGAAAGGCACCAGAAAGGCAAGTTTGGGCTCAGGCTCCCAAACTCCTGCTTGTCTTTTGTGGAATGACTGCAAGTGAAAGGGGCAGGAATCTGTAAGGGGTGAGTCACAATTTTGTGGAAGTTTGTTGTGTAGTTACAAAATCTCACGCACAAAAAGAAAGTGCTGCTGAGCAATATCCTGGAAAACACTGGTGTGCTTTTATTCCTTCGTTTCAGAAGGGGCTGTGTGACACGCTGGCAGCCTTTTCTGCCGGCTGGCTTAAGAGCAGCTAACTGCTGATGGGTGAGAATATTTAGCCCTGATGCAGCACACTATCAAAGGACTTGAATTAGCTCAGCTTCTGCCATCTTCAATGTAGCTCTGTGTTCTCACTCTGCCATAGAGTTACTGAAGCTGTAAAGGAGAAGTTGTTATTTAACACAATTTCCTACCTTTCATACACAAATTCTTTATGTAAATAGGGGATTTCATCTTTTTGAAAGGGACAGTATAGCTCTGTGGCTTCTGGATTCTCACTGTGGTGTTGAAAATTGCATCTTGTGTGGTGCAAAGCAAGTCCCTCGGCTCTGGTGGCAGCCCCTTTTGTTGTGTGATAAGGATAATTCTTCCCAACTCACAGGATGGATTAGTCAGTATTTTTATAGTGGTTTAGCAGCGACCATTTCTGCTGTGGCTTGAAGCCTTTTAAATCAAGCAGGGAAGTCACCAGGGCAGCTGTATTACAAGACCAAGACAGGGAGCCTCAGAAGCAGAGGGAGGTTTGAAGGGTTTAGCTGTTGATCCAGATTGTAAGTAGATAATTTCTGACTAAGGTATCAAGTATGCCCCAAATTCAGGTGCTAATCGGTGCAAAGCTGACCTCCTTCAGTGCCTAAAGGAGCACGGCTAATGTCTCACAGGTATATTCCTTGTTCAGGTCAGAAAGCAGCTAGGTGAGGGGAAGAAATAACAGATGAAGCAGTATAAAAGCTTTGAGAAGAAAGGAAGATTGTTAAAGCTAAAATCCTGTTAGAGGCAACAGCTTAGATGCTAAGCTGTGTTAGGACAAGGAACAGAAAAATAGTAACTTATCAGCACAACAGGGAAAACCACCAGTGATCTGTTTGGTCAGAAACTGACTGTAATTATTCTCCCAGAATTATGTTCCTTTCTACTGTGGGATAGAATATCTACACAGGAACTATCTCAAAACATTTAATTATAGGAGAGCTTAATCTGCAGTAGCTGTTCTGATTAATTTCCCCACAGAGACGGTTTCTTTCACTTTTGCAGCTGAAGGAATGTAGATGAGTGTAATTTCAATTAAAAGGCAAGAAAAGTTTGAACTTTACAGATGTAACAAATGTCTGTTGCTGTAGCTGCCAGGCAGCCAGCACTGCCAAGACAAATTGTATGGAGGAGCAGTAAAGGAGCACTCGCTCTATCTGCATTCATGCACGTTAGCAACCATGGGCTCTGGTAGTTTGAGGAATGAAGGAAGTCTCATTAAACTTAACAAATGTCTTGCACTGTGCCTAGAAAGATTGCTGGACTTCAGCTCTGGTGGTGTCCAGCAGGAGTAGGCTCCAAAAGCCAAAATCCTCAACGGAGAAAGAGGGAGAGTATGTGAATCTTGCCTGCTGCTGCCCTTGGAAAGGTCAGCCTCTGAAATGGGAAACAAGAGAATTTCATCTTGACCTTTAAATACTGTGTTTGGATGAGAGAAGTGGCTTTGAGGTATCTGGCAGTCTGGAATAATAAAACAACTGTACGGTGAGGGTATGGACTTCTAATTGTTCAGCATTCAACAGAGCCTGACTCGAGGACGCTGTAGGACGCGGGGCCTCCAGGTTGCCAGTTGGAATTGGCTGAGGTCAGCTGGAGTCAGAAGTTAGTCTCTGATCTCATCTGGTTGCTGTGAGGGAAATGCATAGGTGGCCTCATCAAGCTGTCAGCGCTGGGACCGAGCGGAATTAGCTGGCATCTTCTACCAATAGTGTAGTTTCCATTCGGTCCTTAGCAAATCTCTTCCTACCTGCTCTCTTCCGACTAACATGCAGCAGGATGTTTGTATCCAGTATCTGCCTTTTTGTCTTGCTTTGTAGAGATTCAAGTCCTGTTTCTTTCAGTCTGGCTCCACTCCTATGCACTAATCACTTGTGTAAAAGTATTTATCTGTTTATCCACCCTGGCATCTCCGCTATGATGGTTAAAATTCACCAACCCTGATCACAGTTGTACTTGCACATACGCAGCTCACGGAGAGGGCCTGTAATCCCCAAGTTTGACAGTATTTGTTTGCAAAATGAGCTGCTTTTCAATTCATCCACTTCTGGTTCACTAAAAGAATTTGATTGTGTTACATGAAAAATATCTACAGAATCTGAGACTCTTGAAAATACAAACTAATATTGAGACTTGCCACTGTCCTGTGTTCAGACATTGGGGTTTTTTTGGTGACAAAAGGGACAAGTACAGCCCTGAATTAAATGAATTTACATCCGATCATTTAAATCAAGATGGGTCATGGTATCTTTAGAATATTCATATTTCAAAATGCTTTGGATTTTAGAATTTACTTGTGGAGCTGTGAAACAACAGTGTTGTCCAAATGCTTCAGAGTGAAAACTTTACCTGTTGCTCAAACGAACAGCAAAAATAACGTGTGGAAAAAGCCTTTGGGTCTAAAATGTTGGAAAATATTATCAGTTTGTTAATTACTATGTAAAACTAAGATTCACGTTGACAGTGCTGCTTTTGGTCCTGGAGGCAAACAAGCATTCAGGAGCAGACATGGTGCTAAATGTTTTCCTCGGTCTCACTGCAGTCGCAGTCAGGAGCGTGCAGGGGCCCGTCCCAGCACTGCCTCATCACAGCTCAGCCCTCCAGTTCCCCTCAGAGCTGGACACCGAGACCCCTGCTTTCAAACGGAGACTTTTATTATTCTTACCCGAGTGGTGGGAGAAAAAAAGGGGTTTTACTTTACAGGTCTGTGAAAAGAAAGCCTTTAATTTTCAACTGGAAGTTGTCTTGTCCAGATATTAGTCCATTTAACTGTTTATAGCGCCAGCTTGTCACCAAAAGAGAGCGATGTCGTGTTGGAGGTAAGGAAAGCCCCATCTAGTCCCTGTCAGTAATACCATACTGCCCTTAGTGTTTGTTGTTCTCTGCAGTCACTTTTATTTTGGCTGAAGCATGCAGTGGGCTCTATGCCAGTGACTTTGAGTTCAAAGCACAACCATGTATTTCCCTAATTTTCTTGCACTGTAACTCAATGGCTTTCTAGTCCATTCCCTCCTGCTTCCAGGCAGGTGACACACTGCTTTAAGGCCTTGACACCATTCTTGGTGTGAAGTTAACAACTTCCCTACCTTGATCACTGCCTCCTGCTGCTTTGGTTACCGCGCAGGATCAGGCAGTGCGCCTTGGGAGTACTTTGTTTTTAACGCGTTGCCGTCCTGCCTTCACCCAGGTGCCATGAGGTGTCCTGTCCGTGGAGCCGGCCGTTACCTGCCCGGGAACAACCGCATGATGTAGTGCTTAAGCGTACTCTTGAAGCACAGCACCGGCTGACCACCCGAGCGGCCTCGCTCGGTCCCCAAGGGCCAGCGCACAGCTCCGCCGCGGCGAGGGCAGGTGTGAAGCAGCGGGACGGTAACCGGGAGCGTGCGCTGGGGGTGCCCG
>NW_009929755.1:20780-44252 GCF_000696875.1 Nestor notabilis | reverse complement strand
TAACTATTCTATGAGTCTATGATTCTATATTGTTACAGTTTGCCCTAACCACTCTCTGTGCATGGACCTAACCTCTGTAGGTGGCCCAGGGATCTCATGTGCTTGCAACCTCTGTGCATCTGGGTAGCAATTGCTGGTTATCCAAGTACTGGAATAGCCAGTTGCATTCCCTGGTGCACATCCCAACAAAGGATTGTCAGAGCGTCTGCCAGCACCACTGGGTTTTGGTCCTGCTAGTCACTGTACCATGTCAGGCAATCAGTGATGTAAAGACCAGCTTAGCTGGTCTAATCGGGAACATGAAAAGGCTGGTTGCAGCCTGGTTTTTTGCTAGCCAGCAATATTTCTGCAGTTCCCTATTCTTGCAGCCCCAAAGGCGAGAGAAAAGCCAGAACATTTCTCCTGAGACGAAACAGAGACCGTCCCATGATGTGAGCTTCCCCTCCTCTGAACACAAGGCCACCAAAGGAGTCTACTTTCCACAACTTGAATTATGTATTTTCTTTACTTTCTGCTCACTGACCTCCCTCTCCCACGACCCTCCAGCTGCCAGTCTCTTCATCCATCACAAATGCTTTCTTTCCACATCTTTCATTCCTGGCTCTACAGATCCATGTATCGTTCACACCAGCATTGTCCTTGTCAATCACACGAATGCTGACTGGCATGCTTTCTGAAGAAAAGCTAAAAATATCTGCTAATTATGTGGCTGTAGAATCACTCTTGGTTTATGAAATAATTTCTTTTTCTGGGTTTTTTTTTTAACCTTTCATTGATTATTTCTCAATGAGAATGTCATTGCAGTATTTTTCCTTAGCCATTCAATCAACAAAACTCCCTGAGAAATTAATGTGATTTGGTACTGAGCGTTTCAGGCTTTCCTTTGCTGTCTCTGTTCCTGTATTCACATATGGCACACAAACACACTGTACTATGAAAAGATGGCATTTGTACCCCAATGGGATGGAGGAAAGAAAAAACCCTTCCTCACCAGTTCCTGTCTGGGTTTTTATAAGGTCACCTTGTCACTGTGCTGTTAAAGAGCCTTTCAGAAGTACCTGAATGTCCTCACGGTTTCCTTAAATAATAGTGGGCTAAATCTAGGAGGGCTTTTGGTAGCAAACTATGATGGTGACAGATTTAATATATATAATTTACTATGTAATCATTTATTTGCTATGGATCATTGCTACTAAGGTGGTGTCAGAAACACAAGAGTTGTGGACCTAAAGGGACCTACATATTATTCCTGCGGGTATTTGTTACCACAGTGTCATCTGTGAAGAATTACTAAAACTTCCCTTTATCATGTTGTTCCTATACATGCATATATATATACATACATACATGCATACCTGTAACACATACAGAGGTGGGTGTCTATAGATGTATACACACTCATAAATATATTTTATATAACATAAAATATTAATATACTCATATAATGACAAAACAGTCCTTGTCTTTAGAATTTACTTCATGCATTTTTTGGGAATTATCATTTGACACATGGTATACTGGACTATTACTGGTAATTGAAATTTGTGTGGCATGAGATAGGAAGTTAAAGCTGCAAAAATATACCAGAAAATATGAGGTTTTGAACCTAAGGTTTTGCTCTTTAATAATTGATAATACCTAGGAACATTTATTCTATGATTCTATGTAGTACTTTTCATTTTCCCCACTTAAAAAGAAAAACCTAATTAATTAATCTTTGCAACATTCCTGCAGACTAAGTGCTATTATCAAACAATAGCATATATCCACACAGCCCCAAAGGAGGTAAAACTGAGGGCTCCAGAGACAAAATCATTTCGGATGGGGCTGTAACAGTTGCACAGCAGTGTTGCTGTTTGCATCGGGCCCAAAGCATGGGCTCCCCTAGACTATAAAGTGCAAACAGAAGGGTAATTAGCGTTCAATCACTCCTAATTTCAATGTGTTAACGATGGGGAAGGATCCTGTGCATGTGACACAAAGAAACGCTCCTGAAACATTCAGTCACTGAGACAAAAGTTGGAAATGAGACAACTGGTGTGCAAGTGACTGATGCAGAGAAACTCCCTAGATGAGTGCCGTGCTACTGATCCCAGACCTGCTGCTCTACGAGTAAGATTACCAAGCCTGGGTTGCCATCTGCTCCCAGTCAATTTCCTGCGAGCTTTCACTCCCCACACCATTTCCAGTGGTTTTCCATGTGGCTTGTCCTCCACATTCCAGGAACAGGTAACTTCTTTCCTTCTTACCCCCAAGCTTCAGCTGTGTGAGAGGCAGGAGGTGCTGTGTCTCCTTCTGAGCTCCACGGGATGCTTGTGCTGGGGAGCCAGCTGGCAGCCCAAGCTCAACAGGTAGGTGTTGAGCTCATGCTGCATTAACAGAGTCTCTCTCCTCCTTTCACCCACTGCTTTTTATTGCTTGTAGGAAATTAGCTTCTGTGGGAGCAGAGCCCTCTGGCAAATTCACTTTAAGCTCTCAGTCAGTCCTCATTCATTGGAGGGCCTGGAAGAGACAGACAGGCAGCAGTACGGTTGTAAAGATCTGCTATCTTTATGAAACTAGGCTAAAAAGTGTATTTTAGGAATTCAGCTTCACTGCGTCTCCCTGCCTTAGTGTCCAGAAAGGCTTACAGTCACTTCCAGAAGGGCTCCAACAGCACCTGCAAGCACAGCCCAGTGGTGATTCACACTGCCTCTGAGTCTGACAATCACAGGGTGAGCTCTGGTACCTCAAAGACATTGCTTCTGGTACCACAAACAGAAAGCCATAACCTCAAAGGGGAGTACATGGAGCAGGTTTCAGCAGCTTCCTCCCCAGAAAGCCCAGCTGTAACGATGGAAGTTAACCTCTAGTGTGAGCAACAAGATTTGTCAGACAACAGGACAGTTGACATCTCCATTAACCATAACAGTTTGCAGGCGACCCAAAAGCTAGCAGGATCATAATTAATAAGGTCGGCTCCCATGAGTGATGTGGTGATCACGGAAACTAAGGCTCACCTGAACAGCAGGCGCCGTAAGCAAGTGAAAGGCAAGGTCATATATGTATGAAACAAAAATGTAGGTCACAGTTACAGATTGGTACTTGAAAAGAATGACTTAGAAACTAATTGCGAAGGCATGATGAGTCACTAAGAGCACATGAGCTCCCAGTGTGTTGCAGCAGCCAAAAAGCATGTGAGGTATAAACAATGTCATTTCCACTGAAAGCAACAGTACTGATTGGAGTACTGGTTCCTCACTTCTCATTTCCATTTCTTAAAAGAATGTTGTCAACTGTAAAAGGGTTCAGAAAAAGTCTGTAATAATTACTTGAGATCTGGATAATTTCTTCCAACGAGAAATCAAACGAAACCAATCTCAGCAAAGAGAAGATCCTATAAATACCTGTACAAAGAGACACCTGGCAGTAGAAAACTCAATAGGGAACAGGCTAGAAGCTGAAAGTCTCGAATTCAGACTAAAAGTAGAGCTCATTGGTGACGTGTAATCAGAGATTTCTAGTTGGGGAATTCTCTCCCAGTGTAATGAGTAATGAGTAACTTTTCCTGAGACACAGTTTATCTCTGGAAGAACCTGCAAGCCTGAGAAGTACATACTTGGTGAAACAGTATGGTCCATGCTATGCAGGACATGAGAGCAGATCACTGCAGTGTCTTGCTGGGGCATTTCCGTCTCATGCAGAGTGTTAGCTTGCCAGATTGTGTAAACTGCATGCATACTAGTTCACGTCCAGTCTTACTCTGAAGAGGAGTAAGTTGTCTCCTGGACAGGGAAACTCAGACATAGACCAGAGAGCATAAAAATCCCATCCTTAGAGTGTATGTCCAGCTCAAAATAGCTCCCATTGACCTTCCCTGTCTACTATATACCATCTCAAGCAAGCATTACAGTGTCCCATGCCTCTTCCTAATCTTATATACATTATGCCATTATCTACATGCTTCATATTCAGAGTTACACTGCAAAAAGCCACATCTGGCTGGCTGGGAAGCAGCTGTGCCTGTGGCCAACATCTGCAAGGACCACACTTGCACCCACAGCTTCTTTGGCAAGAAGATTTGCCAGCAGCAATATGAAGAAATAGCAGACATATAAAGTACAGAGAGCTTTTTACAACTGAGCAGTGCTGGTTTGCATTAAAGATGTTGTAAGCCACATACAGACAAGGAAAGGTCAGAAACCAGTCCTTGGCTACAGCCAGGAATGGCCAGCTTTTGCGCCAAAATGCATGTGGTACTTGGGAGGCTATGTTGTTACCTCACATGGTCAGCAATCTCTTGCCATTAGGGCTGCATGCCTGAGCTTGACAAATGACAGACTGCTTCAATTTCAAACTCTTCACTCACAGCAGCTGAAGAGAGAAAGAAAGAGAGCGGGACAGGAAAGGAGAGGACCAGGCAGGCCCTATCTCCCTCCTTCCCATCATCCTCGCATCTGATTTTCCTTGATGTTTAGGATAAGGGAGAGTTCTGCTATCCAAAGCACCTCCTCACCCACATAGGGATCACGCTAAGCCAAACTTCACTGCAATGATCAGTAGCACTAAGAGCTGGTATGACGTGCAGCAGACGCAGACGAGATGCTGAGGAGCTCCCTCAAGCCTTGGTTTTTATGTTGATCATGTTGGCCATGATCATGATCATAACAAGGTGGATGCCAAGGGTACAGAGCAAACATCCTTGTGTTTTCAGTGTGCAACATGCACAGCTTTTTCACTATGGAGTACTGCCACAGAGACTATAGCTATGCTATTAAACTGAACATTACCAGCACTCTTCTCAGACATGAAACAGCCCATCTCCTTGTGGTTAAAAGCTCCTTAATCCCCAGAACATGGGCAGTCACATGCAGGTCATCTCTTTGGAAAGTGTCTTGTGCCTTACCTGCTTCTGAACTACACCTAGGAATTGTTTGGGAGAGGACTGCTTTGCTCTCTCATTAATCCCAGGGAAGTCCATCTATGTGTCTGCACTCTTCCCTGCCCTGCAGTAAAACTGCTGGGCAAGAGGTGTTTCTGTGTCTGCTAGTACCAAGCTCAGCTTGGTTGGGCCTTCAGGTGCTGCACAGTTCAAGTAGTCATGGCTTAGAAATGAGCTACCTGGTGCTGGTAGCTGTATCAAGTGTTAGATGCTTAGTGGTGGTCTTTGTATGTCTGGAGACATAGATACAATAAAGCTACCTAAGGACAAAACTGCATGGCATAAAACCCCCTCGACTTCATGGTGGATCAGACTGTGTCCCCAGGGGCTGAAGGGATCCGATATGTCACATCAGTGGCAGCAGTCCCCAGGTCAGTCAGTTGTACAGTCCTGTCTACGAGGGATGATGGATGTCATATAACAATACCATGTAAGAAGGGCTTTGAAGAGGTGCTCTAGCAAGCTATGCAGTTTTCCTTTCTTTTAAATAAAGGCATTTTAGAATTATGCAAGTGTAGAGGAAACATCTTATGTTAATTCTTTCTTTGTATAATCAAAATCGAAAAAAGAAATTAAGCTTCACTAGCAAATAACTGAAATACAGCAAAGATTATTAGATGTCAAATTACAACTTGTAGTAATCCTTCATCTCCACATTATGAATTCATAAAAGCAATTGCAGCATGTGTTTAATTATTAACTACCACATAATGGAGTAAGGATTACAATATGCTGGAGTTTGGGGTTTTTTCCGTATGGAGATCTGAACTGAAATTCTGGATATCGTTACAAGTTAAAGCAAATTCTCAAATTTCAGCCTCACCTTTCACTGTCCGCATGACAAAAGCCCAATTACAAGGAATTCCTCCAGGAACAATTATGGCAGTGCTGATGCTCTTCATTTTCAAGTGCAGATCAACAGATCCATGGGAAGGGATCTTGCACAAGGCTTGCATATTAATCTCAGCAGCACCACTTTGCTCATCCAGAAAAAATGAAACCTGATTACATCATGCATCTTCCCTGTCCAGTGACCCGCAATACCTAAATAAATGGGAATTTCGTAACACCTATTTGTAACTAGCGTTCAGAAACAGCTGGAGTGACAAGTACAATATTTTCCAGTCAACAACACTGGTGTCTAGTGGCTTTTCATTTTAAATTCTGTACACACTGAACACATCCGCTGCTCAATTACCCCTAAGTGAGACGGACGCTCGATAGGTATGACTATCAGTTAAACTGAGGTGCTTTGACACTTGATTAGTCTGAAGGAATCAATCTGGGAGTGAATGGAAATGATGCTCTCTGGATGCTCCACTCCAAGGACCTGCTGCAGTGCAGGGAGGACCTTCACCATCTTTGCTGCCAGCCTGCCCTGCGGAGCAGGGGAGGTTTGGGAAGGTGGTGCAACTGCCATGAGCAAGGCACGGTCCCCCACCGTCTCCAGACAGTCCCTTGCTCCATGCAGTGAAAAGCTGGTTTAACCATGCATCAGATGACAGTGGAATAGCTGTCATTTCTAAATTGGAAAAGAAACAAATGTTTATTTTTCTGCTGTTTGTTTCTAGGTAAAATCCAGTTCGAGTGTTTTACTTCAGTGGTACTCAGTGTCTTTTGACATGTTACAACAGGGGAAAGGTAGAGACTGACTCTGTCTCTCCCGAAAAACAAGTTTCTGAGTTACAGGTGTGCGCAGATAGAATGAGATCAGCTGTATGGACCATGACAGCTTGAGTGGAATTCTCTGTGAATGCAAATACAGCCTGTGCCGGAAGATTACCTTCAACACAAGCAAAATAGTGACAAAACCACCTGTGCTGATAACTAGATGAATATTCAGAAATATCATACTGCTGTCTTCACAACAACCTCACAAATCCTAGAGGTTACCACCACCATTTTGCTTTCTGCACACTAGGAAATAGATTTTAGGAGGACGTTGCCTTGAGCTGCCCTACCCCTTGGCCCTGACAAAAACAGAGTGATTGACAGTCCTGGGGTAAAGGTTGGACTTGATGATCTTAAAGGTCTTTTCCAAACTAGTTGATTCTGTGATTCTATATTCTCAAAATCTGGTAAAACATAAATCAAGAGAAGCTTACAGAGCACTACAGGTTAAGGCGAAACCCTGGTTTTACTGAATTCAAGGGCTAGGTCTTCTAGAAGAAACTGTGTATATGCACATATGTGATTAGGGGCTCCTCCTGAGTGCTCTGGTAATAATAAACAAACAAATTTACTGATTTCAGCTAGTTTCAGCAGAGAAAGGTCTTCAGCTGGCCTTCTATATACATTCATACATTCCCAAATACATTGACATGTATATATTGGCACTGAGACATAAATACGATTTTTTTAGGAGTTTTCCTGAACAAAAGAAAAAATTCAGTAACAGAGCCAGTCCCTACCTGTAGACCCCACTTCTGTGGAAAAAGGGAATTAAAGATCTACTCTGAAGTCTGACATTAGAGATGGAAGAGATATATGGAACACCTTCTCCATCGCCCTTGGGCACACAAGGGAAATGCTCATTGCCCGTGTATTAGAGCTTTGTTGGATGTAGGTCTCAGTGGTACACGTAAGAGGCCTCCCATGCATACCCAGTGCTCCTCCACAGTCCTACTGATCTCACTGTAAGAAAGCCTTCCTGGACATCCCCCTGATCCTTTTCACTGCTTTATCTTACCTCCTACATACCTCATAGTGGAAACTGTCATTCATTTTTGCCAGTACACTCCTGTAAGTACTGCGCCAGCCAAGGGGCTCAGAGACATCTTACTGGGGTCTCTGGCCATGGGTCTGTCCTCTACAGAGAACAGATGCCCAGCTACCTCCAGGTGCTCCCCTTTTCTTCACTCCATGGAGAATTTGGTTTAAGAAAGAAATGGAGTTTGCTGGCTGGGCTTAGCATAGCTGTGATTTATCTCTGCTGTTTCTGAGGAAGGTGTCTGGGAACACTAGATTTTTCTACATACTACATTTCCAGAGAAATGACACACCTCAAGGGCACAAGTGTGAATCCCTCCAGTCATTTTCACTGTAGTTTATCAAGAAAGAGGTTTCCTTAATGAATTTTTGCTTTTGAACTTGTTATGTTCTGATATAGCTAGTGAATTATTATCCCTCTTAATGGGAATTATTGAGGGATAAGTTTTGAGATACTAGAGATTATGCCCAGGACCAGTTTTTTAAAAGGTGCTATGGTATTACAATGTACTATGATTTCTTCGCTCCAATTTTCTTGTACATATTGTATCTTATGTGATTTCGGAAGCATCAAGATGTGTTGTACAATTTTAAACCTGCCTAAAGATGCACTCTGGTGCCTGGCAAGCCACTGGCGTTTTCTTATACAGAAAACTTATTTGTTACCTGAACAGCTGAAATCTTAGCCCATGCTTTAGAAGTTAGCTAGGTGGGAAAGAGAAGCCTCCCTATACTTAGATGGAGCTCCTCAGAACACCTTCTTCAGCATGGCATTAGCATGCTGCAAAGAGCATTACAGTAGGACCTATGCACATGTACAATATCAGACACGGGTATGGATTTCTCTCCCATCCACGTGTGCTGAAATCCATCTAGCAAATTGTTAGTTCAAACCAGAAACATGCTATTCCTTTCAGCATGAGGAATGTCTTTTGTATCCCCCTGAGTGTGCTTCTTTGCACACTCAGATAGACCAAGTGCAGAGGCTGATACAACCATGTATGAAGGACTCAGAGAACAAAGGGCAGGATTGGCCCATAAGACATGCAGGACCTCCAGGTACAGCGTTAAACTTGGAAAAGCAGCACGTCCAGAGTGGCTCCTCGTAGTTCTTTTTAAAGAAAATTGCCAGACAAAGCAATAAAGCACATTTCCTGCCTTTTACAACTTAATGTGATTGGCAGTGGCTCGGCTGTGCTGACGTTCAGCCAGTGGTACGATGGGCTGGCTGAAATTTACCTCTCCAGGGTAGGACAGTACTGGTGCTCCCCTGCTTCATCCAGCCTCCCCATTAGAGCCTGCAGCTCCCATCAGCAGGGCAGAGGTTAATGGAGGAATTTACTTCCTTTAAAATAGACTGCTGTCAAAATTCAAAATTTACTAGAAGAGCCTAATTCTAGGAGAAGAGAAAAAGTCATTGTGTCACTCCTCTGTTCACTAATCTGCTGTGAAAGAGAGGCAAGGCTACAGAGATAGAGCCTTGTATCCCTACAAATCTAATTTTGCAAGATTAATCAGGAGTGCCAGGAACAGACTGGACACACTAGCCTGAGGTGGGCAAAAATGGTTAATTCAGTTTTGTTCCTTTGGAATTCTGTGATGACGAGAAGCTCTGAGTCTTGCTTCTTTAAAAGGTGAGAGCAGCCTCACCTTTGTCTGAGTCTGAGGTGATATTCAGACACAGTGTTGCAAGGGACAGTATTTATTGGGGATTTTCAGGACTTGCAGGCTTCTTTGAAGTGCAGCTGAAGGGCTGGAATATGGAGAATCCAGCTCCTTCAGGTCCAGAAAAGCTCACTGTGCCCAGGAAACATACAACCTGTGATGCCAAACCTACCTGAGATGCGTTGCTAGTCTCCCAGGGACCAGCATTTGCACTGCCTAACGTCCCAACACCACCACACCGCTGGCCTGTCAATCAGTGTAAAAGCAAATCTCTGCAGAGCACCAACATCCCAGACCCGAGCTGTGCCTGAATCCAGAGGGATGTGAAATAACCAACAATAATGTGCTCCACCAGAAATACTTACCTTTTTGCTTGGAAGGAGGGCAGAAGCAGAGGTGCTGTGACACGGGTGGGATGCAGCTGGCTCTGTGAGAGGTGGGCACTACACCCCAGTACTGCTGCCCCACCAGACCCTGGTGCTCAGTGGGGTAAGCATGTGCCTTAAACCGGCACTGGTAGCAAACTGTACCCCACTGTCCTTTTCCTACATGATGCTGTGCTCCATTCGATGCCGCAGCTAAGAGAAACACTGCACTACAGTGTCACTTCTAGCACTGAAAAGCCCATCCAGCCTGGCAGCCAGAAACAATTTTTGTAGGAAGTATAGACTGGTTGCTCTCCTGATGGAAAACATTCAAAGAAAAGAAGATATGCAGGGTGCAGGGCTTGTCAGTGAAGGCTGCTATGCTTCACAGCACCAGACACTACTGCCAAGTTCAGAGGGGAGCAGAATATAAAGTACAGTCTTCAGAAAGGTGAGATCCTTGGTAAAAATGAGTTCTCTTCAACCCAGAATGAATCAGATGGGAAGCGCTTCTCACAGAGAGGAGAGACAACCAGGTTCTCCTCCCAGCACTAAGACCTCTCCTGTCTCTCAGCAAAGTGGGTTCAACATGACAAGAGCTCACTATGAAGGGAAAGGACTTCCTAGAAAAGAACTTGGGTTGTGAGCTTTCGCTTTCCCACCTGGCAAGTGAGAAGGGCACTCCGTATTTCCCTGAGGTTGTGGAAACCAGAGATCAGCACAATTGGAGGTCCTTTCCTTTTAAATTAAAGACTGTTTTAATGTTAGAGGGAGCAAGAGGCTTGGCTGGCACTGCTGCAAGGAGGGTAAGATCTCTGCACAGACTGAGAGGTAGTGGTTGGTTTGATCTTGCTGAGTACTCAGACTTCTTGTTAACTGCCATATTGATCTTTTTTTTAGTGACAGAGGGTGTTTCCTCTGACCCTGCTCTACAGCGTTTCCTCCCTACTTCTGTTTTCCTCCATATCCTCCTGCTGGGACCCCTGTTGGAAGGATGTGCTGAGAGCTTGGCCAGCCAGACCAAACTAACGAGGAGTAGCTGTTACCACTGTACTCAGAAAGATGCCATGCTAACTTTACAGGCTAAATGGTGCAATGTGTGCTTAGGACTCTCACTGTCGGCAGCCCGTTTGTTCCTCATCCCCTGTGGACAACTTGAGTTGTACACCATGGATCCTGGCACTATGCCTAAATATCCTCACTCTCAGTCCAGTCTGATAAAGTCAACAGAGTATTTAATGTTTCTGTTTTAGTATGAAATTCAACTTCCTGTGCCTTGGCCCCTAATTTGTTTTGTGGGACACTACTAAGAGTAGATACTGAAGCTATACTTTACCAGATGAGCACCATGGCTAGACTCAGCTGTGGTACAAGCATGTACAGCTCCAGTGACTCATGCCAATAATTACAGTGCCAGTCACATCAGCAGCTGCATCTCTGCGTGCCTCCAAGGAATGTCACCTTGCGCGTGCCTCAGGAGTGGGCTTCACCCTGCTCCGCTGCAGAAACGATGAACAGGAGGGAGCTATTGAGGCTCACAGGGTTGGTCAGCAGGGAAGACTGAGAAAGCGAGGCCATGAGCTTTCCTCTGCCAGGCAGTATGAAGTGAGACCTCTACCCGTTCACAATTTGAGCTGCTGGATTCCCATGGAGGCTCTGAGTGTTGGAGCCTGCAAAGTATTCCAGATGGGCAAGTCTGTGTTAGTTTACGCTCTCATTTCTTTCACTCATTGCCTAGACACAACTGTGACAAAGAAGGAAATGATCTTCAGCATGAACTGAAAGTTAGGAGTGGGGCAAAATTACCTGTTGGCAGGCAGGGACACCCCTCTAAAGCTGATCTCCCTTCACTGACACACTTAATTCACTGTCTCGGTCCCTCTCAGCTGTCCTTACTCTGTGGCACTCAGCTCGGGGTTATGACTGGAACTTCATCATGCTGAAATGTACCCACAGTTTGAAGAGTTTTATATTTAAAACTTGTTCCTTCTGCCTTAGTTTGGCACCCAGTGATGATGAATTTGGAGATGTTTCTGGGAAGGCAGCCAGTGCTGTCGGAGCCCAAGAAAAATCAATCTTCAACAAAGAAATAAATTAAATTCTGTCACTAGCTATCAATATTTGCCTCTGACTTCACGTAACAATTACATGAAAATGGACCATTTGCTTTAAATATGGTAAAGAAGGGAACTCACACAAACATGTTTTGGAAAAAAAGAGATCTTTTGCAGCACAGAACTATTCCCACCATGCCATATGATCTCCTTGTAATGGGCACTGCAGGAGGAAACACAAAGTCAGTCTGAAAGAAATATAGTACTGTCACCTTCAAAGACTTCTACACCTGTAGAAATAATCCTCTCAATTTTTCAGTGCTGCATTGTGTAAAAATTTCATATTGACTTCATAGCCTAGATAAAGTGAATATATAGCACGTACCACATAACTAGGACAGCAACACCAGTGGGGCATCTCTTAGTGAGCTGGCACAGCTGCATGCTTATGAATAGCATGCATTCGTGCTCCATGAGAATGTTCAGCCAAGTGTCCATGAGCAACTGCCACACGAAAAGATACTATCTCTGGTTCAGGAAGTCCCTGAGCCACAGATTGCTGGAGGCTGGTCCAGAGTACGTTCAGTTCAGGGAGGTGAAACTCCACATTGACTTGTTCTCATGAGCTTTTCTGGAGATCTGCTGTAAAGCAGTAAAAGAGGCAGAGTACAAGGCTATACAGAGCCTTAGTGTGACCCAGGCTGCTCATGTTCCTCATTGAGACACTGCACTTGAAGAGGTTTTCACTCCTCTACCAGCCAGGGGGAAGCTATGTTTTACAGATGCACCCATATTCTGAGGGCTTCTCACTGGCTATACACCTGTTACCTCTACTGCTGTTCACAGCTGCATGTTAAATTACATTTACCCCATTAAAATATATATCTAAATTATTTCAAACTTTTTCCTTTTCATGCAATTTGGGGCATATTTTCATCACTCGTCTGATCTCCAAACTGAGAAAAATGTGTTGTTCCTCAGGGGAAGATCAGCAGATTCATTCTCTGGTGTCCCTGGCCCAGTTCTATGATCACATCTGTACATTTTTCTACCTTTTCTCTGCTTTTCCTGGGCTTTTTTCTCATTCTCGATGGAATAGGGGAGGGTCTTTTTGTTTGTTTGTTTGTTTGGGGGGTCTTTTGTGCTTGTAACCTCTGGCTTCCTGCTCCTCTCCCTTCTGGTGACACTGTGCTCCTCAGCTCTGTCCATAGAAATGACATAGTGCTGGGGGTCCAGGGTGTCTATGAATGGATGCTATTGAGGGTTAACAGAAGAGGGTTGTGTCTGAAGCACAAATGTTCTATGTATGTGAGCTGCATGCAAGGTCTGCTTCCACAGCACCTATGCTGGAGCTACAACAGAATATGCAGATGTAATGGGGAGCACAGATCCATTTGACCATAAACCCAGTAACTTACCCTACTCCTAGAAAAAGCTCCCCTGAGCTGTTATATGATTTCATCATTACAACCAGATATACCTTTGATACAGATCAATTAATAAATACTTAAGCTGTCAGGAAAGAGAGGGATGGAGAGGGAACTGGTAGAGGTCTCATGTCTCACATCTGTAACAGGTTCTGGTTTGTGTGAATTTCTTCTTCACAGAACATGTGATAAAACACAGCCTGAAGTGTTCCTCATTCCCTTTCTGTATTTTTTAGCACCAGTCAGCATTTTCAATAACATGGCTTTCTGTAACACCAGTCAGCATTAGATCCACGGCTGCTCCCTGTTGCATTATATAGTCTGGGCAAGAGAGCAGAGCCAGGTATGTCTCTCCTGTTCCTCTCAGTCCCCTGTTTATTGTATTATCATGGTTAATTGTGAAGTCTATATATAAAAATACATAATTTATCACTGTCCAAAAATAGGGAGAGAAAACCGCTGGTTGTGCGTAAAAAAGAACCTGCTTAAAGCACTGACTAAAAGTGATGGGGCTCCAAATTCATGTGGTTGTAATTCTTGATGTGAGCAATGGTGACAGTAATTATAACCACAGTCCTTCAAACGCAGTCAGGTCTCCGGGCTAGCCTGCCAGCACGCTCAGTCACTGGGCCTGCTTTCCTGCAGAATATTTATTAGATTTTACCATGAAAATTCACAGTGTCTTCTGACATGCCCACACTCTTCCTCCTGAGGTGAGAGTCCCCAGGTGGGAGGATGCTGGCTCCTCCGTAGTGCAGAGGGGAGATGTGCCGTTAGAAAATGAATCCTAGGTGTGCTTGCTTAGGGAACACGAACTGCCTCAAATCACACTCTAGCTGCTTTCCTTTATTATTTGACTGTATGTGTTACCCCTTTCATCAGTAAGCTTTTCATCTGTGCTGTTCCAACTTTCCTTCTGGAGCTGAACATGCATGGCTGAATCCCAGCAGCACACACCAGGTATAGCCCTTTGCAAGCTGTACCTCTGCAGCCTGCCAGCCTCCTGTGATGCTGAAGGTTGCTGTTATCAACACCAACCATTAGCAAAACGTTAACAATGCAACCATCAAATAGGATGGCCATTAGCATTTGTGACAGACACAACGCGAGGCCGGGTGGTTGTGGTTGAAGGCTCCAGGCTCCATTACAGTATATGTAAAGCACATGGCTACCCATCCAAGTGAAGATGAGGGCTCATCTCCGATAACCACATCTGTGCATATTGAGCTTGGTGTGATCAGCCACCAGGAGGAGCCAGTGTAATTTATGTCCAGGCTCATTAAGGCAGGAACTTTCAGGTCAGATAATTACATTGAAGGGGGTGGAGCAGGGGGAGATCTGTCTGGCTTCTACCTCCGTTTCACTTGGAGCACCTCACAGACTTGTTTTGTTTTAAGCACTGGCTAGGGTTTCCTGTTAGAGACCTGTCATTCTCTGTGGGCAACGCTCCCTAGCTTCCTAAATGAGGGTGCATCAGTTCTTGGGTACTGGCTGTGGTCTGGGTGTTCACAGTGATGACAAGGCACAGCAAGTTCAGAAGCTACCGTTGGATGAGGCCACCTAAATGAAGGTGTCTCAACCTTTTCCTTTTTGTACTCAAAGAAAATATGCACATCTAAATCCAGGTCTTGGCTTAACCTCATTTCCTTCATACAATCCCAAAGAAAATGAATATAAAATTTTGGTGTATGAGAACAGGATACTGTTTATTTTAAATAATTAGAGCATTCTAGTGATGATTCTTTTCATTTTGGGGGATATCAGAAACCACCTAAGCAGAATCAAGAGCAGGGATTTACATATTTGTGGATTCAGTTAACACAGTATTTGGGGTCTAGCCATGCCTCTGCCCTTCCTTTAAGCCTTTGGTTAAAGAGGGCAAAATGTGCAACACTAACAAAGACAATTTCCCCGCTTCATGTTATTTGTTGCCAGTTAAAGAGGAAGTTTTCTTGGCTGCAGGCACGGGGTTACAGTGAGGATGGCTCATGTCCCCCATCAAGGAGCTGATGCACTGCTCCTCCCTTAGCACACATGGGACTTCACTAAAGATCTCATTTTTGGAGAAGGATCAGATTTTTACCGGTTCGGTTGTTTTCAGCTTTTGAGCTTGTGCAGGAAAACAGCCATGAGTGAGAGCTCAGTGTAGGCTGAATTGTACACAGGTTGGTGTGGTGCCTGAAGTTCTGGCCATGCATGGCCTCCAGACACCAAGGAGTGGCCAGAACTTCCTCATCCTCATCCAGAGCCTTCAGCACTTTCTGAAACAACATGATTTAGGTATGTGCTTTATGGAGCGAGAGATTGCGTATGTTTTTAAGTACTTTGCTCTAGGGAACTTCTGGGATATTTTTCTTTCTCAAAATGTGCTTTCTGACACTGTGGAGTAGCTGGAATGACTGAAATGCTGAAGAACAAGAGAACATATGACTCCATGGGATTATTTTTACATGCTGAATTACATTAATTGTTTTCAAGACAAAGATGCCACTTGTGGTTTAAGGAGACCTAAACTTCAGATGACTTAAGGCTGGAATATTGAATGGGAGTGCTGCTACTGGGAAGATCTTCCATACGTCTACTATTGGCCACTGTCAGGACGGATACCAAAAAAGCCACTAATGTGTATTTATATACCTTTGTGTGTCAGGAATACCATCGTATACAGACCTTCCTTTTCCTGGTGTCGATGGATTGCCCTCTTGACTGACACGACAGGCTGGTCCTTTAAGGTCTATTTTTATTGTGCTCCAATTCTCTTTAATGAGAGTTGTGTATTTGGAAATCACACAGGACCTAAACACAAAACTGAAGTGACCAGCCATAGATCCCATCTGAGCTGACTCCTGAGGAGGTGGAAATTATGCCTGGATGGTGTAGGGCTTGCAGAGCAAAGGAGTCTCTGACCACAGATCTACCTAAATCCAACACTACTATCCTGGGTCTCAATTTGGGAGGCTGTGGAAAAGAAGTTTTGTGATTAAATGCAAATGGAAGACAGATTTTTGCAGAGATTGCACATTACGTCCTTGGCCATGAAAAGTCTGTGTGGTGCCTCAGCTCCCTGCGAGAAAGCAGGGCAGGAGGGGAAGTGGGGGCAGCATGGGCAGACCATCTCCCTGTGGAGGGGGCCAGGCTGAGGCCCTATCACCTGCAGGAACTCATTGCTGCTGTAGCAGGGACACCACAACAGACTCAGCTGGCACCCTCCATCTTTTGATAGCTGCCACGTTTTTATTATCATAGTTGCTGCATCTTTTCCATTTCACAGTGGCAACTAGCACATACATATATATGATAATTTGTATAAAAGCAGTAAGACCCTTCTGAATCACAGTACAGGACAGCTGAGGAGTTACCAGTATTGTAGCCCTCAGAAATACTGGTCTGGGGTCATTCGATCTTTAAGGTCCCTTCCAGCCCAAACTATTCTATCATTCTATGATTCTGGGCAGTGCAAGGCTTATCCCCAAAGCACCACTTTGCAGAGTACTCCAGAGGCAAAGAAACCTGATGCCTGAAGCTCACCTCCATCCAGGCCTGGCCAGGGTGGACCAGTGCTGCTCTCTTGGAAGGAAGGAATAGGATTTCCTCAGCTCTCAGCTGAAAGAAAACCTGTCTGCCCAGTCCTAATCATGTTGTTTTAATCACTTTGCCCTCTTCCCCTTCTCCAATGCAGCAGAGGTTTTAGTGAGCTAAAGTGGAGTCAAGTGAATACTAAATGAAATGTTTAGCTTGCTCAGGTTTAAAATAGGTTAGTGCTTATGATCTGAAAGCTTTGTGCAGGAGTAATCATGAAATGAAACATAGTGTGGTTTTGGTCTATTGTGCTGAGTTGAAAAAGGAGGTTTGCCCCTCTGCAGACAGTATGTAACTCACTCATGGGGTCACTTCCCAGCATTAAAGACACCCTTATGGTGCATCCAACAGTATAAGACAGAAATCATCCTGGCTTTACAGTGAACAGGAAAAGGAATTTATTAGATTGTGTCATCCTTACTAGCACTGCTAATGGCCCTGGCAGGAATCTCCCCAGAGGAGCAGGAGGACATACTCTGAAGGCTGAAGTGACACCATTGATGTCAATGCCACAAATATTCCTGTATGAGCGTGGCTGCATTGCACGTACTGCAATTTACAAAGTCCTTGTTGCAGGCCAGTTCCGACACGTATTCCTTTGGGAATGCAGAGTGTGCCAGCACAGCTGGCAGCTGGATGCCAATTTTGGATCTTCCTTGCAAACCAGCTGGGCGTGCTGGTGGCCCTTAGCCCTAAGCAGTTTGATGTGTGCAGCCGTAAGGGAGTCAGTAGCTGGGGTTTACACACTGTTCCAGCAGATGTTTCTGTAAGCTGCTTCCTCCTATGTGAATGTATTGATCATAGAATCATCACAGAATGACTGAATGGTTTGGGTTGGAAAAGACCTTTAAGATCATCTAGTTCCAGCTCCCTGCCAAGGGCAGGGACATCTTCCCCTGAAGGCTTTCCTGACCTTGAACTCTTCCAGGGATGTGGCATCCTATTCTTAGTTGGATCTAAAAAGCATTACAGAGTAGGTCAGTACTAGGGTGCAGAAATTAAGATTGTGGTTGCACAGTTGAGGATGAGTTTGAGAAAGGGAAGATGAGGAGAAAGTTGCTGATGGAGATCAGAGACAAGTGGTATCCCTCAGGAGTCTGTACTGGGACCTGTGCTGTCTAATATTGTCATCAGTAACAGACAGTGTGATCAATGCACCCTGTGCAAGTTTGCAAATGACACGAAGCTGAGTGATATGGTTGACATGCCTGAGGGAAAGGATGCTATCTAGAGGAGCCTGGACAAGCTTGAGAAGTGGGTCCATGGGAACCTCATGGGGTTCAACCAGGCCAAGTGCAAGGTCCTGCACCTGGGTCAGGGCAACTCCAGTATCAATACAGGTTGCTCTGAACAACCTGATCTGGTTGAAGATGTCCTTGCTTATTGCAGGGAGGTGGGTTGTACTAGATGATCTTTAAAGGTCCCTTCCAACTGAAACTGTTCTATGACTCTATGACTCTGATCCACAACTTCTCTGGGGAACCTGTGCCAGTGCCTCACCATCCTCATAGTAAAGAATTTCTTCCTAATATCTAACCTAAATCTCCCTTCTGTAGTTTAAAGCCATTCCCCCTTGTCCTGTCACTACATGCTCTTGTAAAAAGTCAGTTTTTTAGTTCCAAACCCCTTGATGTCCAAGTCCTTGCCTGGGCTTGGCAGTGAAAAGGCTCAGCAGGTTTCCAGCCTTTTGCTTTACTAAGAACAACTATTTCCTCTTTGACCACAACCTAAAAAGAAATGGGCCCTTATCTGGATAATATGTTTATTGTGAGCCAACAGGTTTTGGTGATGAGTATGGCAGCGTGGTCTGCCTGGAGCAATGTCTTCCTGACCTTGGCACAGCACAAGCTCATTTCCCACCTTCAGAGGGGGGACAGTGTGGGACCGCTGTGTCTTTGCCCAAGACACCTTCTTGTATGCTGGTTCATCAGAGTGATGACTCCCTCAGACTTCTCATATTTATGATACTGTTGCCATTTATTTAGATTTGTAGATGTTTAGTGTCAAATACTGAAGGTGAGCAAGACAGATGGAAAAGAGTGAGGCAAATCAACGGTTTTTAGGATCTAGTATAGATGCCTGGTCTGCCTGGTCTCAATATCCACTGCCTTCGAGAAAGTGATACAAAGCTTTGAGAGCTGTGCTGCAGAAGTTTTGACATTCTTAAAAATAGAATAAAGATGACATAGCTATTAAAATACAATCACTTTAAATTGTCCTTTTCAACAAATTAACATTCTTCTATGGACGGAAGATGTTTTCTTATGTAATTACCCTGTTATCCTAGTGACAGACTGATGGTGACCTTTATACTGCATGCGAATTATGCAAATTGGTATTTTCATTAAACATTAAATAACTCCCTCAGGAGGAAGAAATGTTACTTACTGTTCATTGGCTATTAAAGGCTAATGATATGATTTACCACAACTTTGTTTTCCACCTCCAAGGGCTCCAGAGGAGAAGGGATTAAATCTTGGTTTGGAATTTGAGGCTTAGACATGTGCAGACAGGCCAAATGAAGTTAAAAAAGAAAAAGAAAAAGGCAAAACAAACCCGAAATACTTCATTCTGTATGCAAAGGGTATGTTTTTCTCTAGCAGAACACCAGTATGCCAGTAAAAAGCCTAAAGTCCCACACATTCTAGTCCTCCAAACACCTTGGAGCCAAGAAGTGGCCTTCTCATTCACTTAGACTACTTCTCACCACTGATCTTTACTTCATACCAACTTCCCCAGCACACCTCAACCTTTAAACCATAGCTTGTTCTGCTGCTTTCAGCATTTCATCAGGACCATTCGTGCTCTCAAAACCAGCCTTGTGCCCCTCAGGCTGAATCAAGCTCAGAAGCAACAAAAGGCTGGTAAGTAAAGACTATGGGAAAATGAAATCCATCCGATGGACAGACACAGTAAGAACACTGGAGAAACACTTCCAGCACAGTGGAACTGACAAACCTTACTGAGTTATGTCAAAAGACATTAGGAAGAAAGCAAATATTACAGGCTTTAGGAATAAGAATAACTACTTCTAATGACTCCTGCTACACAAAATGGCTCTCGCTACCAGCACAAACTCCATAGAAAGCAAAGCAGACTTTGTACCACAGCAGTACAAAGGCTTGGTCATTATGTGTTGCTACTCCTACAGATTTCTACAGTTCAAACATCCTTTTGGAAATTTCTGCCATTGCATTAAAAGGGGTCTCAGTAGGAATGCACTTTATTAAGGAAAACTCCGTACTGAGAAAAGCAAGAGTATGCAGGCTTCTGGGAAGCACCATGAACCGCACACAACAAGGGAGCTACAACCACATCCTGAAAGAGCTGGCTTATTTCTCTCAGCACCAGTCTCAGGATGTGTGTGACCATATTGCAGTGCTTCACATGAAAACAAAATATTGGCTCCATATTATTTGGTGCTTTGTGCTGAAGATAAACCAGTAAATAGATTTCTCTGAAATGTTTCTGTTAACACAGTCACGATCTCATCCAAAGTGAGAGAATATGGGTGCCTGTGAATATGTGCAATGTATATTAACACTGGAGAGATAATTTAATTTGCTTTTCAAAATATTAAAGTATCAACAGTCTGAACAGCAGATGCTGATGCAACAGAAAGCATATTCAACTGCTAATCACTTTTTATTTTGAATCAGCAAAGTTTCCTGGCCCATTAAACTACAGTGAAGATGTCCTTTAAATAAACAAACACTCACATTATTTTAATTACTTAACACCTCTCTAGTGGGTTGTAGGAAAATCCCACTTTTTAAAATTTGGTGACAGTTACTACAACCCACCAATAACAAAGTTTATTTTAAACGTATCAGACTGTTAGTACAGCAGTACTGTTGTGTGCAGCCCCTTAAGAAGGCTGAACTAAGCAGGTGGGAGCTGCACCCTTGTCCATTGAATTGAAGGGAGAAATATTGAAGCCTTGGTCACCAAAAGTGTGCTTATATTATAGCGGGATCCAGTCTGCTTAATTCAGGGAAGTTCCTGTAGACCCTAAATCTCTGAAAAATCATTAGCCATCTAAGTTAATTTAAATTATCACTTGTTTTACATTTAGAGCCAAGGGAGAGATAACTCTTCAATGGAGATCAAGGAACTGTATTAGAAGAGGAAAATGTGGTGTTCCAGTCTATGTCTCCAGGTCTCACTCAGCCTCATAGAGTGGTCCAGACACAAGACTATTACAGAAAAGGTCACCACTGCCTTAACACTCAGGTGCTTGTTTTGAAGACAAAAAGGAGAAGGCACCATTTTCATTGGGTAATCTGTTCTGATCTTATTCGCATTTGTTGTTAAAATAGTATTCATTGCTAATAAAGCTTTAAGCCTTAGATTTTCTTCTGTGTTATTCTTGTCTCTGCTAGACAAGACAGCTTACAGTTTCCAGTGTTTTATTCCTCTGATAATACTTACGTACTGTAATCATGTCATCTTTCAAGTAGGGTTAAACTAAACAGATCTCTCTAAATCTCAGGATACTGAAACAGCATGCAAGGCAGGAACAAATGATGCACCAGAAGCTTGTGGTTTTGTCACAAATTAAAAAGACAAAATGTAGAACTGAGCTTTCCCCACAGGTACAGGTTTATTCAGAATTAAGAAAAGTTGTTTATTGTTGTTGTTGTTACTCCTACTACTATGATCACTACTACTATTATTGTTGTTGTCATTAAGCATATAGACTTATTTTCTTGATTGATCCTATCACCCAGCTCTGCAATAGTTCATTCCAGAATATGCCAACTCAACTGACTTGGCTGCCTTTCCAAGTATCCCTTTTTTGTGAACCACTTTCCATTTTTTGAAGGATGGATAGGATTTCATGGGGTGTTAGACTCAACAAAGCCAGCAAGGTGGAGCAGGCCTGGAAGTGGTTTCCTCAGCTGGGGCTAGTGATCGTAAGAGTAGCCATACTAATACAACCTGGTAGCAAAGTGCCTAAGACCTGGCTGCGTGCCTGGTAAAAGTTTAGAATTGAAGAGGAGAAACAAATAAATACAAAAGTGAAACCAGGAAAAGGTCAGAAAGGCACTATTCCTCACATGGCCCCATGGTGGTCTGAACCATTCAGATACCAGCTACTGGAAGAGCTGCTGGCTAGTGGGAATCTCCTCCTTCTCCACAGTGGTTCAGCCATCAGCACTGGGTATTTCCTTTTCTTACCAGCAGATAGCCTCAGGGGATCCAAACGTCCAGCTGTGGAGTATCTGCCACACTCCAAAACAAAGCAGGTATCCCAGGTCGTGATGCCACCCACCCATGCTAGGGCAGATGGACCACCTTACCATCCCTACAGCGCATACTGCTTTGCTTGGCCTTCTACAGATACTTTTCAGCATTTCAGGTCCTTTTGGTGTCTGTGCTGAAACATCTGTATGGAAATGGGATACAGGCGTACTGCCACCTTGAGAACTGCTACAGAGTGGCTTTCCCCCACAAAACCAGTAGGCCCAGTACCTCCGCCCAGCTCCAGTTTGGATGACAGCAAGAAGAACAAGGCAGACCCTAGCAATGTGTAAATGAGCTACCATGAACATGACTCTGACCTGTGGTCCTGGTTAGCCAACTGCATTTTTTTGAACAAATGTAATCTGACAGCAGGGCAGTATCCCAGATCAACATCTGTGTCGTGGAGCGCTTGTGTGTTTTTTTGACCTGGTGCTGGGATTCTGCAAGCTAAAAGTACCAACCACAGCCTAGCAGAGAACAATTATTTAAGGAGATTATTAAGGAGAACAAGCCATCAAGGACATCCTGTTCTGATGATAGTGAAAAAGACAAATCTCTTCTGGCTTGATTTGGTTGCCTAAGCACAAGTGTGTTGTGCTGTTGAAGACATCACTGGACATTTGAGATTCACATAGATATGACACAGAACCTATAAGAGAGACGTGTCCTCCTGAAATGACTTCCAAAGGGCAGGTCACATACACTAAGTTATCCCAAAAGGCGCTGATGCTACCCGCCTACTTGGTTGGTGAATTGTCAAACAGCTCATTCGTCTAGTAGCTGGTCAGCTGCATCACTCTCCTATAATTGTGTTGAGTAAGGGGCGTGAGTCAGCCATCACATAAATATGTAGAGCTGCCTTGAGTTACTGATTCAGACAAGTCCTCTATGGACTCCAGAAATGTTGACTGGAAGGGACCTCAAGAGGTCACCTGGTCCAGCCTGAACATCCCAAACCACAGTTCATGGCCACTGCCTGTTATATTCTCTGATGCTAGTGAAGCTAAGAGAAGAGGAGCAAGAATTCTCCTACAATGCCAATTTTCCCTGGAGCAATGGCATAACAGCACAGCCTCCAGCAGACTGGCTGTGAAACGCTACATAACTCGTTCAGAACAGAGCACATGGACACTGTATGTTGTCTAAACCTTTTTTGATGTGGTAAAACCAGATTTAGCTTAGGCGTAGCAAATACAACCATCTAAGCTGTTTTAAACACTGCACCTACAGCAACCATAAACCTCATGAACTGCTGTTCTCCCTTCAGCTTTGCCAGAAAAAGTAAGGATTTGTTCTGCGATGTTTTCTTGGCATACCTATTACTGCCCCCTGGAGAACAACGACATGAACCCCGCACACTGCTGGAAGTCTCCATGTCACCTATACTGTCATACTGTCCTATACTGCAGTCAGTGCTGCAGAGGCCTAAACACATAAAAATGGCCACTCAGATCAGGCCAAGATTCATCTGCTGCAGTATTTCATCTCTGATATGTGGCCAAAAG